>NW_026918010.1:0-95000 GCF_032062105.1 Saccostrea cuccullata | reverse complement strand
TCGGGCCTGTTTACTCCGCTACAAAATGTAGTGCGTTGCATACGTAAAGTGAACATAGAATAAATCGTAATACTGTGAAGCCTTAACAGTGTAAAAAAACCCAGAAAATTTATTTTTGTCGAAGGAATAACCATCTGATGGGTATTAGAAATAGAAGGGGGTGCTGAGCAACATTAACTTCAATATTATAAGATATATGATATATAAGAGTTTAACATTTATGGATTATGTTGGGTGACCTGTGGTCTCCCCTATGATTTTATTATTCCATGTAAGGTTATAGTATCTATATAAAACAGTGCCTAACCTCTGATCTCCTTACTAATAGCAATTAAGCGACTCGGAGTAAACGACGTCCAGTCTCTGAATTCGCAGATCTCTAACAAGCAGGGGGAGGATGAAGATCTTGCCCCCTACCACCCCCTACCACTTCATTTTGCTCGGAATTTTCACAAATCCTTTAACATAATGGAATAATTATTTGTTAACTAGAGCAAAGCTCGTTGCAAAGCAACGAGTAGGTCTTCCGTCCTGTTTGACCGGAAGTAACTTTTATTTTTTTTTAAAAAAAAGAGAGAACTGACGACTCTAATGATTTAAATCTTCCAAATCTATGTTGAAAATTGCAAAAGTAAGCCATTTTTGCTACTTCCTATTTGACCGGAAGTGACGTCGATGGACGGAAAATTAAGTTTTATGCTTCAAGTGACAAATATTTCCCAAACAAATGTCAAAAACGGCAAAAATATTCAGTTTCGGACTACTACCGGTTTGGCCGGAAATGACGTCACAGGACATATTTTGATGACATCAGTAGATTTAACTAGAGACTTTCAAAAACTTTGGTTCTTTGATGTATTACAAATTCTCAATACTTTTTGAGATACATGGAAAAAACTTTCTACCCCTCTAGATCCCTTAATTTAAGAGTCAGTCCTTTCTTCCGAGATATCATTCGAAAGATCTTTTAATTCTGCACAAATAATGTTCATAATGTTTTTACAAAATATTTTAGTTTAGAAGATAAAAAGCAAAATATGAGTAATTTTTGGCTCTTTTAAGCGTTCTAATATTTGACCCCTATATAGCGCCATTTTGAATAAAGAAATCGAAAAACAAAAACCGATGTGCACAACTTTGATCCTTCTGTTATCTAAAACCAGTAAAATTTCTGCTCCAGCTTAAGCCGTCTCCGAGCCTTTGTCTGGAAACGAAAGCCTATAAATTTTCGTTTAAAGGGAAATAACTCAAAACCGGAAGTGACTTTTTAAAATGTTAGAGAATATTCTGATCTAGTTTAGTAACGTCTATTAACTCTGAAAGTTTGAGCGAAATCCGTTGAGAAATGAGTGAGATATGAGGCTTCAAAGTTGGCGTCTAGGAAGTGGAAGAAAAAAAAAAGAATCCAACAGAATCAGTAGAAGGTCTTCCGTTGGAAACGAAAGACCTTAATAAATTATTTAATGTTTCCTTTGTCTTCCTTATGAGGTCATACTTCAATAGGTGACCTCATCACTTTAACACTTTTTAGTCTGGCGCGGATCCAGGAAGTTAGAGGGGGCGCCAAATGTAGGCAACGGGCCGCCTTAAGGCCCCCAGTGGGTCCAGGGCAAAGCCCCCGGAAGTTCCTGGATTCTAGAGATTTTGTAGGGTAAAAATGAGGTCTACCAAGTAGACATATTTACATTTTCTAGACGAAACTGTGATTTACGTTAACCAATGTCTTCGGTCCTATAACACACCTGGCCGTGCCGACAAATTGAATACCGCGCGTTGGTTAACCATGGTTAACTTTGACAATTTTAGGGGGGGGGGGGCGCCGGGTGCGCCCCCCTTAAATCCGCCACTGTTAGTAAACCCCTGATTTTATTTATCTTACAAAGAAGATGTACTCCCTGTATTGCGAAGTTTGGGGTTGCATGGAGTTAATCTCCTCCCCTTTCCCTGGAATTAACACATCAAATTCATAAATCATAAAACTACATTTAAAAAAAAAAGAAATAAAACTTTTAAAAATGCACCAATTGTTATTTACTTTTGGGATAAATATACTCTATTTGAAGACAAGCAAGTTGAATAATCCTTCAAATTCCAATTACATACTGTAGTGAAATTCCTTTGATCGAGTTTTAAAATATTTATATAATCAGGGTTTAAAATAGTCTTAGCAATCAAAAGTTATCTCCTATATCCAGTCAATGTTTCAAACATTTAGAAGATCAAGATCTGACTCAGCAGATCTTGGGAAAGTATATAAGCGGGCTCATTCAAGTCCCGGTGTTCAGTTATTGAGAAGGCGTAGAAGAGGAAGGACGTATTACGGACAAGGTAAGGTATTTATGTTAGCTTATTTGCGGTGTCTCAAAGTTCTGCAGACGGACCATTTGAGTTATATAAATCCTTACAGGTTACTAGAATAGAGTAAATTATTATTATACAGGATAAACGGGTGTTAAACCCGGTGTTGAAAGTATAGGTCTGGGAGCTAGTGCTCAAACATAGTGTTAGACCAGGGACTTAGTACTTGGAATAGGAAGATAACAAACTAATAAAAATTATACTTATATAGACGATAAGTTTAAATCATTGTGTTGTTTATTATTTTTGATTGTGTTTGTTCTTATATTTAATCAAATCAGCTAAATACGTCAAATAACATAAGGAAAATTCTTTATCAAAACTTCATCCGTGGTCGAACCCACAAAACACATAACAATACATTTAGAGAATTCGGAGAAATTGTGCACTTTTTTCCCTGTCAAAAAATTAGGATCGCAACTTTTTTGGAGAGGATTTCAAAAATAATTCTACACATACCATGATTGTAAATTATTGCCTACTTACAACTTAATTTCAGTTCGTAGTAAGGTACATCATAAGAATACCTTTGTCTCATTCATATGCTACAATTTGTGAAGTATGAAATCCTTATTGATGGACAATATAAGACTTACGCTTTTTCCCCATAATCCCATAAGTGGATACAATTAAGATGTAACAAAAAGTTAATAAGACCAGAGGTCACTTTATATTGTACATCTTTAGGGCGACCATACGTCACTTTATAATGTACAAGGAAAGGGAGACCAGATGCCATCTTCCGTTCTACATCATATGGGGGACCAGATGCCACTTTATATTGTACATGAGTAGGAAGACCAGAGGTCACCTTATATTGTACAACAGTAGGGGGACCAGAGGACACCATATATAGTACATCAGTAGGGGGACCGGGGTCACCTTAAATTGTACAACAATAAGGAGACCAGAGGTCACCTTATATTGTACATCAGTAGGGAGACCAGGGGTTACCTTATATTGTACATGTACATCAGTAGGGGGACCAGAGGTCACCTTATATTGTACATCAGTAGGGAGACCAGGTGTCAGCTTATATTGTACATCAGTGGGGGACATCAGTAGGGGGACCAGAGGTCACCCTATATTGTACATCAGTAGGGGGACCAAAGGTCACCTTATATTGTACATCAGTAGGGAGACTAGGGGTCACCTTATATTGTACATCAGTAGGGGGACCCGAGGTCACCTTATATTGTACATCTGCAGGGGGACCAGAGGTCACCTCATAATGTACATCTGTAGGGGGACAAGAGGACACCTTATATTGCACTTTACATCAGTGGGGGACCAGAGGTTATCTTATATTGTACATCAGTAGGGGACATCAGTAGGGGGACCAGAGGTCACCTTATATTGTACATCAGTAGGGGGACCAAAGGTCACCTTATATTGTACATCAGTAGGGGGACCAGAGGTCACCTTATATTGTACATCTGTAGGGGAACCAGAGGACACCTTATATTGTGCATCAGCAGGGGGACCAGAGGACACCTAATATTGTACATCAGTAGGGGGACTTGAGAACACCCTATATTGCACTTTACATCAGTGGGGGAACCTGAAGTTATCTAATATTGTACATCAGTAGGGGGACCAGTGGTCACCTTGTATTGTACGTCAGTAGGGGGGGGGGGGCAGAGCCTTCAGGTCAGTTTTAACGTTCGTCACTAGGTGGACCAGAGGTAAACTAATATTATACATCAATAGGTCGACCAAAATCACCTCATATTTTATTTCATTATGGAGACTAAAGGTCACCTTTGTAATGTTCAACAGAAAGGGGAACAGAGGTCACCTTATACTGTACATCAGTAGAGGGACCCGAGGTCACCTTATATTGTACATCTGTAGGGGGACCAGAGGTCACCTTATATTGTACATCTGTAGGGGGACAAGAGGACACCGTATATTGCACTTTACATCAATGGGGGGACCAGAGGTTATCTTATATTGTAAATCAGTAGGGGGACCACCGGACCAGTGGTCACATTATATTGTACATCAGTGGGGGGACGAGAGGAAACCTTACATTGTACATCAGTAGGGAGACCAGAGGTCACCTTATATTGTACATCAGTAGGGGGGCAGAGCCTTCAGGTCAGTTTTAACGTTCGTCACTAGGTGGACCAGAGGTAAACTAATATTGTACATCAATAGGTCGACCAAAATCACCTCATATTTTATTTCATTATGGAGACTAAAGGTCACCTTTATAATGTTCAACAGAAAGGGGGACAGAGGTCACCTTATACTGTACAAGACTAGACGTCAGATTATACTGTACATCATAAGGGGAAACAGAGGTCACCTTATACATCAATAGGGGTCAGAGGTCACCCTATGTTGTAGATCATTATGGGGACCTAAGGTCACTTTATATTTTACAAAACAAGAGGGACCAGATGTCACCTTATATTGTACATAAATAGGGAGACCAGTGGTCCCCATTGTTGTACATTTCTAAGGAAACCAGATAAGAAATACAATTTATATGAATGCAGAGATAAGGCATCAACGATTCTAGACCCGTCTTAACCAAGAGACATGTCGAAATAAAATAAGGCCAGAAGTTACAGATAAAATGCATGTTAACGGGATACTAGAGGTTCTCTTTTACTCTTATAAAAACACGACAAGAGGCCTATCGGTCTTATAGGTCATCTGAACATCATGTAAAAAGTTTAAAACAATTAAATTTGGTTCGCGCTTTGAACCAGAGGCCATGACAATCGAAATTTTAAAAAAAAAGCACCATTGCTCATCATAACTATATACTTAACATGCTTAGTTTGGCTACTTAATACCTACATAGAGCGGAAGGGAACAAAAAAGTGCATTTCAAGTAATCAGTAATAATTAGCAATAATTAGTAGTCCCCATTGACCACAAAAACCCTCATCCTGGGGTCATACATTTCACAATTGTGGAAAAGCCACCCTTGTTCATAAAAAAAAATTTGGTTTATACCAAAGAACAAATTTCAAAGCATTAATTCAATTACAGTATTTAATTAGAGCCCCCATGCCTCAATGGTACCCATGAGCAAGGGGCCTTGAAATTTATAATTCTGGAAGAGGCTCCCTTGCTTATCATAACTATATGTAGTTATTTTAATTAATATCCAGGAGCAGAGAGGAAGATTTTTTAAAGAATTAATGAATTTTAACTTTACAATTTATATAGCCCCACAATAACACCAGAACCCCTGACCTTTGGGTCATGAATTTCAAAGCTTTGGAGAGAATACCCTTCTTCATCATAACTATGCATGTAGTTAGTTTGTTTAATATCCAGGGGCAGAGGGAAAGATTTTCAGAGAATAAATGCATTTCATGATATAAATTTTTATATCCCTGTCCTAACCCCAGGGCCCGTGACGCTGGGACAATGAATTTCACAATTTTGGTGGAGGCAATGCTTATAATAATTATGCCAACAGTTCGACGGCTTATGTCAATGAGTAAAGAAGATTTTTAAAGATTTCATCAATTGTAGTAGCTTTGCCCCAACTTTCTTGCCTTAGGGGGTGGAGGGCAGGGACAATGATTTAAAAAAAATCTCCCTTTCATCCATAGATGCTTTATGCCAAAATTGGTTGTAAATGGTTGAGGGATTGCAGAGAAAAGCTGAAAATGTTTGAATGTTAAAATAACGCACAATGCACGATGCCAGAAAAAAACCCCAGATAGCAATAAGTCACATAAGTTGATTCAGGTGACCAAATAAGGAGTCCTTTGGCCTCAATATTTATGCAAAATATTAGGTGTCTTCTGGTCTCCCTGTTGACTTACAATATAAGATGACCTCTGGTCTTCTTATTGATGTAAAATATAAAGTGTCTTACGGTTTCTTCATTGTCGTTCAGAATAGTGTGATCATTAGTTTTAATGATGTACAATATAAGGTGATGTACAATACGAGGGCTGTTCAATAAATAATGTCCTGAATTCTATGACATACAATACAGATATCATATGAAATTAATTTTTACTTTCTCTCATTATTGAATCTTTAATGAATTAATAACAATTTATGTGACCACTTTTCATCACATAGTTTCGTTGTGAGAAGCTGGAAAACAAGGGTATTCAAGACATTGCTTAAAAATTGAATGGTAAAGAATTAGTAAACTAGAGTGAAATTAAGCCGTTCATTCAAGCTGCTGTTAAACTTGTCAAGAATGCCAAAGAAATACTCATATATGTAAAATTTACAGCAATCAATGTCTGTTTTATAGACAATTGAGCAGTTGGATTTCAATGATAAAAAATTATATATTAGGCATCAAAAATGGATACCGTCCTTGCAAACAAAAAATTAAACAACTTATGTATTGTTTGCCAAATTTCAACAAATAATCACTGATGGTGTATGATTGACTATACGACACATAGCAAATTTGATAGACATCATTTCGGGAGTAGTTCACACTGTTTTAAAGAAATGTTTGACAGTAAAAAAAAAAAGCTTAGTACTCAAAAGTTACCCTATGTTTAAAAAATGAGTGAAAACGACTGCGTGTAAGAATAACAAAACAATTATTTAAAATATCAGTAGTTGTAGTTATCCACATTTGTTTGAATTTCAAACAGATAATGAAACTTGAATCTATTGCTTAAAACCCTCAAAACAAAATTTACAATAAGATGTACTTGACAAAAACAGAAAAAGTATGAGATCTAGAAGAGCAAAGAATTGCAAAAGCACAAAGACAGATTTATACGCAGTTTTCGTAAATATTAATGGTCTTGTTGTTCAAATTCGTTTTCAGGGAGGCAGTTTAATTTCTGGAGGAATCTAGAAAGCAAATTTTTTGCAAAAAATCAAAAGGTTAATGAGAATTAGGAATCCACTACATTAGATTTTTTCATGACAGCGTCCAAACCCACACGCCCTGAAGAGTAAAGGAGTCTTGGGGATAAACAGAAAGTTAATGTTATTTCACATTAACAATATTCGCCAGATCTTTCGCCTTTTAACTTGTTTCCAAGTTTCCAAACTTGAAAAAAACACCTTTCAGAAGGAAAAAAAAAGTCCAGGAAATCATAGGATCTGCCATAATCCATTATACGAAGGGTCATACCCAAAAATGAGTTCTAAAAACAATCAGAAATTGGATAAAAAATCTTACGGACATGTCTTTTAATTAAAAAGTAATATTAGGTTAAATCATTATGACTGATTTATTGAAAAGTGTCTTTTGTTTCTTTCCAAGCACCGAGGACTTTATTCATTGAACAGCCCTCGTATAAGGTGACCTCTGGTCCCCCTACTGTTAAACAGTATGAGGTGACCTCTAGTCTCCCTACTGATGTACAATGTAAGGTGACCTTTAGTCCCTCTACTGTTGTACAATAGAAGGTGTCCTCTTGTCCCCCTACTGATGTACAATATAAGATAATCTCTGGTCCCCCTAATGATGTACAATATAAAGTGACCTCTGGTCTCCTTATTGATGTTCAATTTAAGGTGTCCTCTGGTCTCCTTATTGATGTTCAATATAATGTGTCCTCTGGTCCCCCTACTGATGTACAATATAAGGTGACCTCTGGTCTCCTTACTGATGTTCAATATGAAGTGTCCTCTGGTCCCCCTACTGATGTATATAAAAGGTTACCTCTAGTTCCCCTACTGTTTTACAATATAAGGTAGTGTTGGCAAATCGGACGATTTTTAGTAACCGGTTACTCGCTTCATCTTCCGATCGAGTACCCGGTTACTCGGATGATTTTTCGTAAAAGTATCCACATCTTTTATTCATCTTATGCTTTACTTATCGGTAGTAGTAATATACAAATATACTGTATATATATGGGCAAATATATTTACAATAAACACATGCGATATTGTCAAAGAATTTTAATTTCAGATTAAAGGAAACAAGGAAACTTGACACATGAAGAAGACAAATAAATACATCGTCAATTGCTTTCGTTAGGCCTTTTCAGCCCCCGAAATATGTCGCTTTCTAGGAGAATAATAATTATCTACATACTCCCCAATTAATAGTTATTTTGTTGAGATTTTGAATCAACTGTTCTTTCTTACAGTTACACTCCAATAATTAATTTGTCTGAGGCGGCATCTCATTAAATTATCAAATGAGGTAATCATAACTCAGGCCTTCGAAAGTTGTATACTCCCAAGCAATCAAAGCTATTATATAAACTGTGAAAACTAATCAAAACAATTTGATTTACTGCAACCATGTATTAGATCAAGTCTAACGGTAACTAAAATTAGGGAAATGTGTAAGTATATACATTTATAAATTATAAAACAATCATTTTATATGCATTTCTTTGTAGATTTTTTTTTCATGCGAGTAACCGAATAGCAGTTTTACTAACCGATGCTCGCATCGTTCGACGGTTAACCGGTTAACCGGGTACTCGTTGCCAACACTAATATAAGGTGATCTTTAGTCCCCTTTCTGATGTACAATATAAGGTGACCTCTAGTCTCCCTACTGATGTATAATATAAGATGAACTCTATTCCCCTTACTGTTGCACAATAAGGTGACCTCTGGTCCCCCCTACCGTTGTACAATATAAGGTGACCTCTAGTCCCAATACTGTTGTACAATATAAGATGTCCTCTTGTCCCCCTACTGATGTACAATATAAGATAATCTCTGGACCAAATAATGATGTACAATATAAGGTGATCTCTCGTCTCCTTATTGATGTTCAATTTAAGGTGTCCTCTGGTCTCCTTATTGATGTTCAATATAATGTGTCCTCTGGTCCCCCTACTGATGTACAATATAAGGTGACCTCTGGTCCCCCTACTGATGTACAATATAAGGTGACCTCTAGTCTCCATACTGATGTTCAATCTGAAGTGTCCTCTGGTACCCCTACTGATGTACTAAAAAGGCTACCTCTGGCTCCCCTACTGATGTACAATATAAGGTGTCCTCTGGTCCCCCTAATGATGCACAATATAAGATAACCTCTGGTCCCCCTACTGTTGTACAGTATAAGATTATCTCTAGTCTCCTATTTGATTTTAAATATAATGTGTCCTCTTGTCCGCCTACTGATGTACAATATAAGGTGACCTCTGGGTCCCCTACTGATGTACATTATAAGCTGACCTCCGTTGCCCCTACTGATGTACTGTGTACAATATAAGGTGACCTCTGGTCCCCTTACTGATGTACAATATAAGGTGACCTCTGGTTCCCCTACTGATGTACAATATAAGATAACCTATGGTCCCCCTACTGATGTACAATATAAGATAACCTCTGGTTCCCCTACTGATATACAATATAGGGTGTCCTCTGGTCCCGATGTCCAATATAAGGTGACTACTGGTCTCCCTACTGATGTATAATATAATATGACCTCTTGTCTCCTTATTGATTTTCAATATAAGGTGACCTCTGGTCCCCCTACTGATGTACATTATAAGCTGACCTCTAGTGCCCCTACTGATGTACTGTACAATATAAGGTGACCACTGGACCCCCTACTGATGTATAGTATAAGGTGACCTCTGGTCCCCCTACTGATGTACAATATAAGATAACCTCTGGTCCCCTACTGATGTACAATATAAGGTGACCTCTAGCTCCCCTAATCATGTTAAATATAAGGTGACCTCTGGTCTCCGTATTGATGTTCAATATAAGGTGACCTCTGGTCCCCCAAATGATGTACAATATAAGGTATCCTCAGGTCCTCCTTATGATGTGCAACAAAAGGTTACCCCTATCAATTTAAAATGTAAGGTAACCTATGATCCCTCTAATGATGTACAATAGGAGGTGACTACTGGTCTCCCTACTGATGTATAATATAAGGTTACCTTTGGTCCCGCTAATTACTTTCACGTTTCTGCTAATATATATATATTAGAAAGTAGATATGTTTAAAGTTATAAATATGATTATTTTGGAGCAAAGAAAACTGTCTATCATATAAAATTTAATCAATATATAAGGTGACCTGAGGTCTCCGTATTAATATCGATGAATTTACTTTTGTGCCTTTAATGCCTGAAGAGTTCCTAAAATGATTTATTACTACGCAAAATGACGAACTATTTGCAGGGGACCCGAGGTCCTAGTTGAGCGTACGTTTTATCCTTCTGCAACCCCCTCCCGGAAAACTAAATAATAAATGGTTATCTTAGTTGGAATTTTGGGTTTTCGTTTCGTAGATATTCCAAGATCTACCATAGAGGATTCAAACTCTTTCAATACTAATTATCAGGGACCTATATAGTATACATGTCCCTGCAATTATTTAATACTCAAGTCTAGGGCTGGGAAAAATATCGATATTTTCGGTGTATTGCAATACATTTGACCAAAAAAAAAAATAATAAAAATTAAAATTATCGTATTGTAATATGTTTTTGGAATATTAATATATCAGTAAAATGCTTAGACTTAGGAATAAATTGAATATAAAAATAAATGTAAGAAATGTTTGTTATTAAGCCAAACATTTAGACAGAAGTTGATTTATGGATGTTTTTTAAGAGCATAATTTGAATAAAACCAACAAGATTTTTCCCCATTTGATTCCTTTTCATAAAGTTGATACAATAAGAAATTGTCATTGTAATTTTCGTTGAAAATATTGCAATAAATATCGCAATACAGTTAAAAATATCGCAATATATCGCAATACGAAACCATATATGGATCTCTGGCCAATAAAAGTCAAACTCCATGGTCAAGGTCAAAAATTCAAATTCCTGCCACAAAGAATACACATGTGAAATATGAAAGTCATAGCTCCACTAAATCAAAAGTTATGGGCAAGATTCACGTTTTTGCGGACAAACAGACAGACAGAGAGAGAGACAGCTAGACAGCTAGGCAGACAGCTGGACATACGGACATGACAAAAACTATATACCCCCGAAACTTCGTACACGGGGCATAACAAAAACCACACAATAAATTAACTAATTTTTGAATACTAGTATGGAATAAACTTTCGCAAAACAATACTTTGAAAAATTATACTGAAAGGAAAAAGAAACGCATATTAAACTATTGAATAAACTTAAAACTATTATTTCGAATATATTTTCCTGTACTGTTATCATACATTTTAATTCACCTTTAATCAACAAGTTACCAAAATCTTGTGTAACTTTGACTAATTTCTGAGTTATTGAAATTGATATGTCGGTACCCCCCAAAATAAAATTAAAATTTCTCATAATCTCCCTTGCGCATCATGCAGTAACAGACTTGATTTTCCTGTGCATTGAGTTCACCAAAGCATTTATCTTTCTCATAGGATTATTATTCATCAACCATTCCGACGGTAGTCTTAATGTCTGAGAGTAGCTGAATTATTCCAAAGCCAACAAATGTCCCGCCAAATGAATCCCCATAAATTTCCATTTAGGTTAGAATGTACAGAATCCAGCTGGTTTGGTGCACGTGGATGTTTGTAAGAAAGTCGCGACAAACACCAGCTACATTTTCCCAGTGTGAGCATGCTAAAATTACGCATACGACGCGTACGTGCGCGTGTGGGAGTAAAATCGACGTTAAGTTGCCAAGCCCGCAGAACAAATTAGAACAAAATTTCTTTCAATTTTAGGGTTAAAACAAGATGTGTTTGTGAAACACTATGCGCCCGGCGGCGCAAAGTTCGAAAAAGCTATTTTTAGCATATAGGTCAATGTCAAAGTCACTAGGTTATTGACCTTGGTATCATTTGAAAGAACTTAATTAGTGAAGTAAGCATACTAAACATGAAGTCCCAATCTTTCATGGTTTAAAAGTTATGGTTATGGTTCAAAAAAGCTATTTTTAGCATATAGGTCACAATCAAGGTTACAAGGTCATTGACCTTGGTGTCATTTGAAAGAACTTAAAGAATGAAGTAAGCATACTAAATATGAAGTATTTATCTTTCATGGTTCAAAAGTTATGGCGAAGGTTAAATTTTGAAGACAAAAAAAGATATTTTTAGTAGATAGGTCACAGTCAAGGTCACAAGGTCATTGACATTGGTATCATTGGAAAGAGCTTAATTAGTGAAATTACATACTTAATATGAAGTCTCCATCTTTTATGGTTCAAAAGTTACGGCGAAGGTTAAAGTTTACAGGAAAAAGCTATTTTTAGCATATAGGTCAAAGACAAGGTCACAAGGTCATTGACCTTAGTGTCAATTGAAAGAACTTGATTAGTGAAGTATGCATACCAAATATGAAGTCCCGATCTCTCATGCTTTAAAAGTTATGGTTAAGGTTCAAAAAACTTTTTTTAGCATATGGGTCACAGTCAAGGTTACAAAGTCAATGACCTTTGTGTCATTTAAAAGAACTTAAAGAATGAAGTAAGCATACTAAATATGAAGGATTTATCTTTCCTGCTTCAAAAGTTATGGTGAAGGTTAAATTTTGAAGACAAAAAAGATATTTTTAGTGCATAGTTAAGGTCACAAGGTCATTCACATTGGTATTATTGGAAAGAGCCTAATTCGTGGAGTATACATACTAAATATGAAGTCTCTATCTTTTATGATTCAAAAGTTACAGCGAAGGTTAAAGTTTACAGAAAAAAGCTTTTTTAGCATGTAGGTCACAGCCAAGGTCACAAAGTCATTGACGTTGGTGTCATTTGAAAGAACTTGATTAGTGAAGTATGCATACCAAATATGAAGTCTCTGTCTTTCATGGTTCAAAAGTAATGGCGAACGTTAAAGTTTGCAGACAAACAAACAGACAGACAGACAGGAAAAAAAAACAATATACGCCCCGGATCTATCGATCCGGGCCACAGGCCTTTGGATCGCTTTAAAAAAAAAATTGTGTGTAAAAAAAAAATAAAGGTAGGGAACTCTTATACTGGGTACCAAATTTCGCTAATAAAATATGTTTTATTCTAATGCTCTACAATTCTACTTTCTATTGAAATCTGTTCATAGATAAACATTCTTCAATTCTACCAAAGATCATACCGAAATTACGTATATTTCTTGAGATATTCTGAAATCAATTTCAAAAATGACCTACTTTCTTTTACTCGACATTAGCTTGGGCCCCTGGTCATTCACATGTAAACAGACGGTGTATGAAGTGCAGCGAAGAGTTGCATAGTATTTGCAAAATCTTTCAACATTTGAAAGTTAATTTTTTACTCCAGATTGTAACGTTAAGACCGTAATAATTCCTTTCGCGAAAAATTAATTTGAAAACGTCCACATCAACAACTACACCGCCATGTTGATTGTGAATGTAAAAGAAGCTATGGTAGAACGAATTTTTCCCGGAATACATTATATACCTTTCGATTTTCAAAACAATTACACCACTAAAATGTTGTTTGTGACTTAGTGATCATATGATCAAATTAAAGAAAAACCTTGTAAAGCTCGAATGCAAGTGAGCAAATATTCATTGAGTTTAGAATGAATTCCGGGGAAAATTTGTCCCGTCGTTCCCGCTTTACAATTAGTGAGGGCCCAAGCTGATGTCGAGTAAAAAAATTAAGGTCAATTTGGGAACTGATTTTAGAATATCTCGGGAAGTACAAGGAAATACGGAATGAACTTGGCTAGTAATGAAGACTATTTATATTTGAATAGATATGGATAGAAAGTAAAATTGTAAAGCATTTGATTAAAAAGAATTTTATTGACGAAAGTAGGTACTCTATGAAAAGAGTTCCATACCTTTATTTTTTTTTCAACACCTCAATTTTTGTTCTAAGAGATCTGAAGGCCTGTGATCCGGGCGCATAATAAGATGTGTTTGTGAAACACTGATGCCCCCGTATGGCAACATACATGTAGCGAAGGTTAAACTTTCTCAAATGCAGATCAAATATGTTGATACCTGAAGTAAGACCTTTTCACAAAATACTAATATGAAATATAAAACCCTAGCACCACTTGTTCAAAGGTTATGACCAAGGTTAACGTTTGTAAAGGTAGGACAAACTCTTTGTAAATATCAAAGGGTCAAGGTTGTTGCATGGTTTGTGAAGAAAGGCCTTATCTCAAAGATTACATATGGGAAGTATGAAAGTGGTGGCCTTTAGCGTTCAAAAGTTATACCAAGGTTAATATTTGTAAAAAAGTTGCTCAAAATCCAAGGTCAAGGTCCAAGTTTTTGATGTCCAATAAAACGTCTTCTCACAAGGATAACATATGTGAAGTATGAAAGCCCTAGCCCTTACCGTTCAAAAGTTATGGCCAAGGTTAAAATTTTTTCGTACGCACAAAAATGTCCAAGGTAAAAAGTCAAAATTGTTTGTTTCAAATGAAAGGTCTTGCCACAAAGAATTGATGTTTGAAATATGAAATTTCTAGTATCTACGGTTTGAAAAATTAGGGCCAACGTAAAAGTTTGGATTTTTTGTGATAAAACTGGACAAATTTAAAGGTTAAGGTTTCAAGGCTCTTGATATAAAATGAAAGGTCTTGTCACAAGGATTAAATATGTGAAGCATGAAAGCCCTAGTTTTAACCCTTCAAAAATTATGTTCAAAATTGTATTTGTAAAGTAGGTCAAACTCCAAGGTCAAGGTCCAAGTTTTTGGTAGTCCATGAAGCGACTTCTCACAAGGATTACATACGTGAAGTATGAAAGCCCTAGCCCTTACCGTTCAAAAGTTATGGCCAAGATTAAAGTTTTTTCATAAGAACGGAAGTCTTTAAAGTCAAGGTTAAAAGGTCAAAGTTGTTGGTAATAAAAAATTAAAGGTCTTGCAACAAAAAATACATATATGAAATATAAAAGTCCTGGTATCTACTGTTTAAAAGATATGGCCAAAGTAAAATTGTTGAATTTTTGTGTAGAAGTGGGTCACACTCCAAGGTCAAAGGGTCAAATTTGGTTGGTGGTACCCAGGGAAAGGTCTAATCACAAAGAATACACATGTGAAATGTGAAAGTAATAGCTCCACTAAATCAATAGTTATGGGCAAGGTTAAAGTTTTTGCGGACAAACAGATAGACAGAGAGAGAGAGAGAGAGAGAGAGAGAGAGATGAAAACAACTATATACCCCCGAAACTTCGTTTATGGGGGCATAAAAAATGAAAAACAGCAAATCATTACAAGACTATGATTGTTACTTGTCTTCTTTTAAAAAAGGTGAGGGGATGCTTTCTCCTCCATGGTATTTGATCCCTCTTCTGAGATATGCTCCCCGTGATTGATGTGTTCCTGGCAATTTGTATAATGAATGGATCTATCAGCATGGTAACATGTTTATTATCTTCAAATCTCATTGATTTTATCATCACAAGTAATATCTTACTGTTTTGACTTTCTAAAGTACATCCTGACCAGTACAACAAACGCACTTCTTACGGAAAAGCAGGGATAGGGATTTCTTTATGCTCATTGGGTATGGATAATAAGCTCTAAACACAGGCATTCAGATCGCTTAGAAAAAATTGAGGTGTTGAAAAAAAAATAAAGGTATGGAACTCTTTTCATAGGGTACCTACTTTCGTCAATAAAATTCTTTTTGATCAAATGCTTTACAATTTTACTTTCTATCCATATCTATTCAAATATAAATAGTCTTCATTACTAGCCAAGTTCATTCCGTATTTCCTTATACTTCTTGAGATATTCTAAAATCAATTCTCAAATTGACCTTAATTTTTTTACTCGACATCAGCTTGGGCCTTCACTAATTGTAAAGCGGGAACGACGGGACAAATTTTCCCCGGAATTTATTCTAAACTCAATGAATATTTGCTCACTTGCATTCGAGCTTTACAAGGTTTTTCTTTAATTTGATCATATGATCTTACTAAGTCACAAACAACATTTTAGTGGTGTAATTGTTTTGAAAATCGAAAGGTATATAATGTATTCCGGGAAAAATTCGTTCTACTATAGCTTCTTTTACATTCACAATCAACATGGCGGTCTAGTTTTTGATGTGGACGTTTTCAAATTAATTTTTCGCGAAAGGAATTATTACGGTCTTAACGTTACAATCTGGAGTAAAAAAATCAACTTTAAAATGTTGAAAGATTTTGCAAATACTTTACAACTCTTCGCTGCACTTCAAACACCGCCTGTTTACATGTGAATGACCAGGGGCCCAAGCTAATGTCGAGTAAAAGAAAGTAGGTCATTTTTGAAATTGATTTCAGAACATCTCAAGAAATATATGTAATTTCGGAATGACCTTTGGTAGAATTGAAGAATGTTTATCTATGAATAGATTTCAATAGAAAGTAGAATTTTAGAGCATTAGAGTAAAAAATATTTTATTAACGAAATTGGGTACCCAGTATAAGAGTTCCCTACCTTTATTTTTTTTACACACAAATTTTTTTAAGCGATCCAAAGGCCTGCGGCTCTAAATATACGATTTTATTCAAAATCTTTAAAATCTTGTGTTTAATCGTGCTGTAGAGAGATTTTTATTATTGTTGAATTTTTGTTTATTGATATTTTTTATTTCAAATATAATATAATTAAGGAATAACTGTCTTATTTTTCGATTTCATGATGTGATCAATCGATTGGCTTCAGTGATAATTTGCATAAACGCAGAAGGCGTTTATTACAGGCACTTGTTTCGTATACGGGGTACCCCCTGCTTATATTATACGAAACAAGTGCCTGTGGCGTTTATGCATAAAATTATCACGCAAGCAATCGATTGATCATCGTCATGAAATTGAAAAATCTGACAGTAATTCCTTATATTTACATGCTTTTGATTTCACCAATCCACATGCTCCAAGCCCTGCCTCTGTCTAGTTATTTGTCCTGCCCTGTACGTGATTTTTTTTAACCACGCCTATTGAATGAACCAATGCATTGATGGGGAAATAAAGTACATCTACAATTTGTAATTTAATCTCGGACAAAGACATTGGAAATGTAAATATTCATACATCAATACCAGAAACAAGAGACTCATGGGCCATATCGCTCACCTGAGCAATGTGGCTAGGAAAAAAGCAGAAATCAGTTTATTATTGAAAAGTTTAAACCCAATAGTGGTCCCAGCCAATCCTTAAAGGGGAGAGGGTAGGATTTGAACAAACTTGAATTTACACTAAATGCTTGCATATTTCTTTGACTACCTGTGGCTTTATTGCCCTTTACATTTGAACTTACATTGTGGCCCCGCCCTACCTCATCACTACCTGAGAATGCTTTCATATGAATATGACACATCATGGCTTTCCCATTCTTGAAAAGAAGATTTTCAAAGATTTTTTTTCTATGTAAAACTTTGATCCATGTTGTGGTCCCACCCTATCCCCAAGGGTCTTGATTTGAACAAACCTGATTCTACACTACCTGAGGATGCTTCCATATAAATATGACTTATCATGGCTTTGCTATTCTTGAGGATTCTACATATTTATACATGTATGTAAGACTTTGATAAGCCAATATGGCCTACCCTACCCCCAGGGGTCATGATTTGGACAAACCTGAATCTCCACTACCTGAGGATGCTTCAATATTAATATGACCATTAATGCCTTTGCTATTCTTGAAAAGAAGATTTTAAAGAATTTCCCTATATATTTCAATGTAAAACTTTCACTGGCCATTAATTGTGCCCCTACCCTACCTTTGGGGATCATGATTTGAACAAACCTGAATCTCCACTTCTTGAAAATGCTTAAAAAATAAAAATGATTATTCATGCCTTTGCTATTCTTGAGAAGATTTTTAAAGAATTTCCCTTTATATTTCTATGTAAAACTTTGATCGGCCATTGTGGCCCCGCCCTACCCTTGGGGGTCATGATTTGAACAAATTTGAATTTTCACTACCTGAAGATGCTTCCATATAAGTTTCACCTTTCCTGGCACAGTGGTTTTTGAAAAGAAGACTTTTAAAGAATTTTCCTATATATTTCTATGTAAAACTTTGATCGGCCATTGTGGCCCCGCCCTACCCCTGAGGGTCATGATTTGAACAAAAATGAACCTACACTACCTCAGGATGCTTTCCTTGAAGTTTTATCTTTCCTGGCACAGTGGTTCTTGAGAAGAAGATTTTAAAAGAATTTTCCTGCATATTTCTATGTTAAACTTTGATCGGCCATTGTGGTCCCGCCCTACCCCGGGGGTCATGATTTGAACAAAATTGAATCTACACTACCTGAGGTTGCTTTCCTATAAGTTCCATTTGTTCAGGCACAGTGGTTTTTGAGGTTTTAAAGATTTTTAAAACATACCACCAAATTTTCATTATTTCTGAATTATCTGCCCTTGGAAGAGGGCGTGGCCCTTCATTTGAACAAACTTGAATCCCCTTCACCTAAGGATACTTTGTGCAAAGTTTGGTTGATTGAAATTAGCCCAGTTTTTCTTGAAAAGAAGTCGAAAATGTGAAAAGTTAACAACGACGACAACGCCAACGACAACGACTACGACAACGACAGACAACAGACAAATTGTGATCAGAAAAGCTCACTTGAGCCTTCAGCTTAGGTGAGCTAAAAAGAGGAGTAATGTACATTATTTATATTATTCTTAGTAATATACATAAGATATAATGTCGTTTAAAAATACAAGGAAAACATAGAAAATGTATGTGTCCTTCCAAAGTGATAATTGAAAAAAAAAATCATACTATGAATGCAAAAAAGAAAATCAATTTCAAATTATTGTAGAAGTCAGTTGTTCCAAATTCCTGTTCCAGAGGACATATTCCATTGTCGTTATGATGAGGATGATTTATGGAACCATGGAGTTCATTTCACTGGACAAATCACCGACAGTCCTTCTGAAACTGGAACTGCAAGTACGGGTAAAAATCTATAAATGTTCTTGTTAGAAACATATTAAACATGTGCTGTCCCCAAACGTACCAAACCTGCATATTTAAGTAAAGTCAAAATTTCGTTGTTATATCGAGGAAAAAATATTTTCATTTAGATATGACCTCATGGTTACATAAGTTTGAGATATTATTTGTCTCTTTCCCCTGATTGAAATTTTATATTTCGTGAATTATTTTTTTTTTTCACAAGGATGAATAAAAATCTACAAAATATACTGAAAGGAAAAAGAAACGCAGGGTAACATAATGTTCGAAACAATTTTGACCACATGACCGAAAATTATGAAAATTGGTCAGAAGAGAAATTAAGTTACTGTGCAGCAAAATCAGTATTCAGAATTATTCAACCGTAAAATTTATGACGTCACGTAAGGAAAACGCTAAAAAGTCCAAAACACGTGCAATTTGATAACGACGAGTTTGTCAACAAATCTTTTGCATTATTTGATGCATATGAAGTATGCACATCGTTTTTCAATATTAAGAGACATTATGAATTTCTAGCAATCTTGGCACAGTTTACGGAAGTTCAATGGGGTCTTGTTTTCGAATTGCCTAATTAATGAAAAAGGCAACATCGGTTTACAAAGCATTTTCTTGTAAATTTTCGCCCATAAAACTTGTTACCCGTTGTCAGAGAGGGTCTGGAACGGTTTTCAATCAACCGTGACGACGACGTTAACACGAAACAGAGCCATGTTAGGAGCGGGTTATTCGTCCTGCCATCTCTTAAATCGCCACCTTACTACCACAAAGACAGCCATTTATACAGTAGACGATTATAATCATTACATTCATACGAAATTTGAAAGAACACAATTCAGCATTTTGGATTTTTGAGCCAGTCAACTTACAGTTGCTTTCCTCTCACTGGCGCATGCGCGCGCCGTTTGAATTATTTTTTTGCGTAGTTACCCATGCCAAATATAGCCAGGGTTTGAAAGATAAACGCTCTGAGGAAATGCCATGCAAAGGAGAAATAAGGCCCTGACAAATGCACGGGAAAGACATTGAAGATAATGAGAGTTTTCGATTTTCACTTTTGGGGGGTATCGTCATTTGAGCTTTAATAACTCATGAATTATTTGACAAAATCAAATAGGAATTTGGCTATATCTTTTTTAAAAGTTAGATGGGAAAACTAAAACATATTTTAAGAAAAACAAATTTAATTCACCTGAAAAATTTACCCTGCGTTTCTTTTTCCTTTCAGTATATATGTGTATCAACTTCCCAAATTTCGACTGAGACAAATTCATAAAACAAACCAAAGAGTTAAGATGTCTCACCCGCTTCTGATGTCAAAATAAATTTCATTTCTTCTTCAACTGGACCGCATCGTCCACACCAGCCGCCACACCGGAAGTACATTTCTGCTCCGTCTGCTGAACGCTGAAAATCCAGTATACTAGCCATATGGCCCCTCACTATACCGAATACAATCTGAAAATAAATAGAGTTTGTTCTAATTATTATCATACACCTCTTTTAAAACGGGGATATAAATGGACTTTGGTATTTTGTCTTTTTGTCCCTCCCATCTGTATGTCCGTGATTATTGAAAGTATCAAATTCTTATTTGAATTTTCTTTAAAACTAGACAACAATTGATGCGATTTTCGCGCATTTTAAATTACATAGTGTCACAACATGAAATCTGCAACATTTCCTTTAACACTGTATAAAATCTATGATGTTATGATAGTTATGATACATTTTCAGCTTCTTCTCTGAAACCACTGAACCAATTTCAACCAAATTTAATATACAGCATTTATGGGTAAAGAAGAACATAAATTGTGAATTTTATGGTCCCCATGCCCCTGGGGCCTTAGGGGTGGGGCCAAAACCACTAAAATTATTACAATCTTTAAAAATCTTCTTCTTTACTTTTGGACACGAAGCAAGCAAACTGTTGGTATGAATGTAATATGCATTGAGTTCTCTACAAAAATTTTGAAATTCATGGCCCTAGTGTCAGGGGTTCTAGTGCTAGGACAGGGCTATATAGATTATATAGTGAAAATGCATAATTTCTTTAAAAATCTTTTTCTGTGTTCCTGGCTATTAAATAAACTAACTAAGTACATAGTTATGATGAGCAAAAGTGCCTATTCCAAAATTATGAATTTTATGGCCCCATGGTCAGGGGTTCTGGTGTTAGGGCGGGGCTCTATTGATAATTATAGTGAAAATGCATTTAGTCTTTGAAAATCTTCCTCTCTGCTTCTGGTTATTAAATAAATGAACTAAATACATAGTTATGATGAGCAAGAGTACCTCTTTTAGAATTGTGAATATTATGGCCCCAGGGTCAGGGTTTCTAGTGCTAGGGAGGAGCTCTATTGATTAGATAGTGAAAATGCGTTTATTAGTTGAAAATCTTTTTCTCTGCTTCTGGGTATTAAATAAACAAATTAAGTATATAGTTATGATGAGCAAGAGTGGTTTTTCCAAAATTTTGAATTTTATGGCCCCAGGGTCAGGGGTTCTGGTGTCAGGGCTCTAAATATAGTGAAAATACATTAATTCTTTGAAAATCTTTTCCTTTGCTCCTGGGTTTTATACCAATGATCCAATTATATATATTTATGATGAAGAAAGGTGCATCTAGCAAAATGGTTATTTTTTATGCCCCACAAGAAATATCAAATTAAATTGCTTTAAAATCTGCTCTTTGGTATCAACCATTTTATGATAAAAATTGCAAAATTTTGATATATGTGGCCGCAGGGTCAGTGGTTCCTTTGGGGGTGAGGTGCAAAACTGGTTATGAATTTGAAGTGCATTTTCTCTTTCTTACTCTGATCTACCTCTGGGTAATAAGTAAATAGAGTAATCATGCTAAGTTTATAATTATAAGTAATGGTGCCTCTTTCAAAATTGTGAATTGTGAATTTCATGGCCTCTGGTTTAAAACACGAACCAAAGTTAATTGTTTGAAAGTTGTTACACAATACTCAGGGGACCTATAAGGCCCGTGGGCCTCTTGTTAATTCTTCAAGGACATTTGACTTTATTTCTTTAAATTCAACTTACAGTAGGATCAAATATCATCCCAGTTCCTCGAGTATTGATTTTTGCTCCGGAGAATCGAGGACAGGTTTTTGAGGCATAGCCTATTTCTCCAGCACAGTCACTTGTTAGTCCAAAAGGGAGACTGAAATTCCCAGTACGCACCGCGAACGTATAATCTGTTCCATTCACAGACATATCCTATAGTTATATTAATATACAGAAAGACATAATTTATGTTCCACAAGAAATATCAAATTAAATTGCGTCAAAATCATCAGAAAATATTGCAAGAGCAAAGATTATACTGGTGTAATCATCACTTTTGTCATACTATACGAAATACTTACATACAAGGTATATTATGAAAGATAAAGAAAATGAACAGTTTCCAAATTTAGAGAGAGAGAGATTTTATTTCACAAATTGCAGAAGAGATGGCAAGGTTTAAAACTTATTTATTTCATAGGCTCAGCATTGAATTGGTTGAAATAATTCATAACTTTTCACATACACAATATTTGCAAAATGATGTTTTAAAAAACAACTTTTACATTGTTATTGATATTGCAAGAAATTATTAATTTTGACAAAAATGAAAAATAAAGAAAAATTGTCTGAATTTCCCCTGCATCACCATATATTAATATTGACTTTTGTTTCTGTATATTTTCTTCAAAAAATAAGATATTAAATTTTTAAAATTGATTTTGAGTTAAAACTTGATTATTTCATCCATTTAGAACAATTTTTGACCCCGGGGGTCATGATTTGAACAATTTAGAATCTACACTACCCCAGGATACTTCCACATAAGTTTCAGCTTTTCTGGTCCAGTGGTTCTTGAGAAAAAGGTTTTTAAAGATTTTTCCTGATTTAACATAATTATTACAGTTTATGAAATTTCATGTCTGACTTCTGAAACCCGAGTAAACGTCATCCTCATTTCGATTCCAAATTTTGTTCAATATTAAATCTCAACATTTTTGTTAACTTTTAATATTCATTTCTAAATGTTCTGAGATATTTACGAGTAATTTAGACAATTGCTAAATATCCAAGGAAATTTTTGCCCTCGAATTTCCCCTTTCGCCCTAATCACAGTCGGGTGAATTTAAAATTGGGCAATTTGTAAGAAGACGGTATACATGTAATTTGAAATAGTTAAAACGGACAAAAATTGATTGCAACTGCAAAATAACTCCGTATGTAGTGTTACCTGCATGTTAATGGCCACTTTCAAAAAAACTGCTTTCTTTAGTGGAGGAGTATATGTAGATGTGCAGCGTTCGTTGTTAGTACTTAACCAGTTTGATTTGTCGTGTTGAATAAAAGAGTTTTCATTCCTCAGAGTGACAAACTCCTTCGGATCTGTTTGCATGTCATGACAATAAATCTTCACCCTCGTCCCATTCGTTACTGCAGGATACAACCAGTATTCACCATCCTTAGTTATTCCAGAGCATCTAGCGATGTCGGAACACGACTGGGGTACTTCATTAAACACAAATAAAATTTTACAGAACAACATTTTACGATAATAAAAATAATAATTCACATCATTAGTATTAGTATTGTTATATTGATGATGATGATGATGTTAATGATGATGTTGGTGATGATATTATTGATGTTGATTGATGTTGATAATGTTGATGATGATGATGTTGATTGATGTTGATTGATGTTGATGATGATAATGATGATGTTAGTGATGATGATGTTGGTGATGATAATATTGATGTTGATTGATGTTGATTATATTGATGATGATAATGATGATGTTAGTGATGATGATGTTGATTGATGGTGATGTTAATGATGATGCTGGTGATGATTATATTGATGTTGATGCTGATGATGATATTAATGTTGATTGATTGATGATAATAATGATGATTATTTTCATTATCATCATCATCATGCTCATCATCATTATTGAATCTGACGTTTATAACCCTTCATTATCTATATTGAACATGAAAAAAAAATTCAGGAATTGCAAAATGTATCAAATCAAAGTACTTTTGGTGACAACACCACTTAACATCGGAAACGATGCATTAATGTAAATTGCTGATTCAAAAGTAACAGCAAAGATTTCGTAATTTTACTTCATAAGATATCCCTGTCATCTTTCGGATGAATAATTAGAAAAAATTGTTCCAGTCATCACCAAATCGAAACATATTCAAAATTAATCAGTCATCACTCGTAGTAAATGTAGATAAAACATTTATTTTAAAAAATATCAAACGGTAGTTTTAGCATGATCAATAAAAATACGAGGGCAGTTCAATAAATGATGTCCTCGATGCTCGGAAAGAATAAAAAACGCTTTTCAATGATATAGTCTTAATGATTTTACGTAAATATTCTCTTTTAAATAAAATACACGTCCGTAACATTTTTAACCAATGCCTGATTGTTTTTAGAACTCATTTATGAGTATGGCCCTTCGTATACTTGAAAATGGCAGATCCTATGATTTCATTGACTTGTTACTTCTTTCTAAAAAGATTTTTTTCAAGTTTGGAAAATGAAACAAGTCACAAGGTGAAAGATCTGGCGAATATTGTTGATGTGACAAAACATTAACTTTCTGTTTATCCCAAAAACTCCTTCACTTTTAAGGGCTTGCTGTTTTGGACGGTGTCATGAAGAAATTTAATGTAGCGGATTCCTGATTTTGGTTCCTTCCTCTCATAAACCTTTCGATTTCTTGCAAAGATTTTGCTTTCTAGACTCCTTCGGAATTTAAAATGCATCCACGAGTATGAATTTGAACAACAAGACCACTAATATTTAAGAAAATGGCAAATAAATCTGTCTTTAATTGTGCTCTTGCAATTCTTTGCTCTTCTCAGACCTTTTCTGTTATTGTCAAGTATATCTTATTGTAATTTTTATTTCGAGGGTTTTAAGCAATAGATACAAGTTTCAGTTTGAATTTCAGATAAACGTAAATCAGTACAATTTCTTATGTTTTAAAAAAATTGTTTAGATATTAATACATGCTGTCAATAGGTCTTTCCACCTTTCTGTGGAAAGACCTATTGATTTTCTTCTGTTTCTTCTGTTCCTTTTTTATTATTTTTCTGCCGTGTGATTTTGAGTTTCAAGATTTATCGAAAAAATATTTAGTCGATAAGAATGTACTCAGTAAAAGATTATTGCAGTTCACCCTGCATAAATGAACCTTGACCCCTTTCGCAAGAAATGCTTATTATCGCTACTCCTTCGAAACCGTAAAGCGTAGAGGTATTAAACCTTCACCAATGTCTTTGACTAATTATGGGGACTCTTCAATCTATTCATTGTGAAAGCATTCGGTGAACCCTTTAATGAGTTATTGCCCCTGAAACTTTTTGAATTTTACAAATAATTAAAAATCTTCAAAACAACAAGTCGTAGAGACATGGGACCAACTCCATAAGATTCATTGACCTTTGACCTTAAAATTCATGTAAAGGTCAAAGTTCAAGGTCATTCCAAAAATGAGAAATTTAGCTCTTCTTATATCTCTTTGGTCTTTCAACATATACTCAATATCTATGCATCATTGATTCTTGTCTCCAAAGATTAACCCTTTTAAAAGTTATTGCCCCTTGTGCGAAAGATCTTGTTATCGCTACTCCTCCCAAACTATAGACCATAGAGACACCAAACTTTCACTAATGTCTTAAGGGTCTTTAGGCCTAACTTCACTGTATAAATGCGAAAGGATCTGATGACCCCCCTTATATGAGTTATTGCCCTTTAACTTCTATGTACTTAATATAAAACCTTATAACTTGTAAAATGTAAGTCGTAGAAGCATGGGGTCAATTGCATTGTGACCCTTGATCTTCGACCTTGAATATTTTCTCAAAGTCAAAGGTCAAGGTCATTTCACTTTTTTTTTTTTTTAAATTTTCATTTTTTTTCTATCCTTTAAAACAATTTCGGTTTCTTATTCATGGACTTTAATTTTAAGGAAGCAGAAATAAAACAAAATTGAAAAATTCAAATAAGGTGGAAAGACCTCTTATTGTTCTGTGAACAATAAGTCTCCTGTTTTCAATCTTTTTTTTCAAAATATAGGGTGATCTTTGAATACTTAGCTTTTTACAGTTAAATGTTTCTTTAAAACAGTGTAAGCTACTCCCAAAATGATGTCTATCAATGCTATGTGTCTTCAAGTAAATCATACACAATCAGTAATTATTTGCTGAATTTTGGCAAACAATACAAAGAATTATGTATCTTAGTGTAGTCTCTTTGTGTGCCAAGTTATATTGAAATCAGACCAAAACTGTAGGAGGAGTAGCATTTTGAAAGAATTTCACAGAAATTTCTATTTTTAGTAACCACGGCAACACCTTTCATCGAAATCAAAAACCAATATATAGAATTATGTATCTTAGTGTAGTCTACTTGTGTGCCAAGTTATATTGAAATCAGACCAAAACTGTAGAAGGTGTAGCATTTTGAAAGAATTTCACAGAAATTTCTATTTTTAGTAACCACAGCAACACCGTTCATCAAAATCAAAAACCGATATACAAAATTATGTATCTTGGTGTAGTCTACTTGTGTGTTAAGTTATATTGAAATCAGTCCAAAACTGTAGGAGGAGTAGCATTTTGAAAGAATTTCACAGAAATTTCTATTTTTAGTCAACAAGGCAACACCGTTCATCGAAATCAAAAACCGATACACAGAATTATGTATCTTGGTGTAGTCTACTTGTGTGCCAAGTTATATTTAAATCAGAACAAAACTGTAGGAGGAGTAGCATTTTGAAAAATTGTTTACAGACAGACAGACGGACAGACAGACAGACCGACCGACGGACGGACGTTTTTGTAAATTGTAAATTTACAATTAAATTGTAGTTTAATTAAATTTACATGGCATGTAGACAGAATTTAATCACTCCTATTTATCAGGATAGTTAAGGTTACTACACAAGTCTGAAGTAACGTCTGTCGTTCAAAGGGTTTCCATACGTGATAAAAAATATTATCTCATGCAAATGTTGATAAAATTCGCGCCAGTCATGCGCAGTGACTGGAAAAACCAGTCAAACACACCAATACACATTCCATACTCACCGTATGATATCAAAGGTCATGAACTTGCAAACCATGTATGAATGAATAAATGAAATGACGTATGCGCACATACACAATCATAGTAAATCATAAATAATGTTCCTGTGACACACCAATTCCACCGTACCCAGTGATAGCTGTTAATTTTGAACATGTTAATTTATGTAGGCGTACAGTAGTTACGTTGATATGTCAATTGATGTACACAAATAGTAGTTAAGCTGGTGTTGTTATGGGAATTTCTACTTGTACAAACAACGATCCTTCATGAAAGAAATATACTCACGTCTTCTGTCGCTTGCTGCATTGTCCATTATAAGATATTCAGTTTCTTTTTCGTCTCCAAGTTGATCCCAGTTGAGAAGAAAATTAAAAAGCTGACATGTCCCATTCTTTTTATCGTGTAATACAGAAATGCACTGGTTCTCTTTTGTACAAATCAAACAACAGTGCATCCTGCTCTCTGCGGCTCCTGTCCAGAGAGCAGACGACGGTTCTGTGAGTTCTAGCCTGGTTGAAACCTTTCGAAATTTTATTAAAACTGTAAATAACAATTTGTGTTTGTTAAACACTATGCGCCCGGTAGCAACAGAGTTCCAAAAAAAGCTATTTTAGCATATAGGTCACAGACAGGGTCAAAAGGTAATTCAACATGAAGTCATTTAATTAGTGGAGTATGCATACCAAATATAAAGTTCTCTTATGGTTCAAAACTTTTGGTGAAGGTTAAAAAAGCTATTTTTAGCTTATATGTCACAGTCAAGGTCACAAGGTCATTGACTTTGATCTCCTTTGAAATTTAGTTAGTGGAATCTTAATTAGTGGAGTATGCATACCAAAAATGAAGTCTCTATCTTACATAGTTAAAAAGTTATGGTGAATGTTAAAATTTGAAAACAAAAAAGCTATTTTTAGCATATAGGTCACAGTCGAGCTCACAAGGTCATTAAACTTGGTGTCATTTTAAAGAGCTTTATTAGTGGACCATGCGTACCAAATATGAAATCTCTATCTTTTATAGTTCAAACTTCATGGCGGGGGTTAAAGTTTGGAGACAAACAAACAGACAGACAGAACAAAAAAAAATATACGCCTCGGATCTATAAATCCGGGCGCATAAAAAGTTTATGACGTCAAAAATAGTCAACTGTACAAAAAGCCGTATTCATGTTACCTATATATAAAAAAATTAAATAATATAAGCTACTCTTGGGCATGTTGGGATAACATGTTCAAAAGTTTTTTTTCCATATGCAATAGTTAGAAATGTATGCATACCGGGCGAACATGTGCATGCAAACATTATAATTTATTTATTTTCAAATTTTGCACAGATAGATTGTAAAACTTGTTATCCCCCAAAAGGGTGTTTACATCTTCAAAAATATATTTTGTAAAATTTATATCGTAGATTTTTTTTATTTTGTGGCAGCATGAAGTATGATACAATTATGGACTGTTAAGATGGGAGACATCACCAATTATCAGGTCTGAGTAGGGCTGTCCTACTCAGACCTGATAATTGGTGATGTCACCCGTCTTAACAGTCCATAATAGTTTTAATATCTGTATCTGTATTGGTACATCACAGTGACCAGGAAGATCATTTATGTGACAGAGAAAAAGTATAGGCCCAAGTACTGTTCCTTGCGGTACCCCGGATTCCACGTTGGTGTCATCTGAGTATTCCCCTTACAACTGAACTCTCATTGTCCTTTTTGTAAGGAAATTTGTTTAACCAGTTATGGATGTCTCCTCTTAACCCATATTGATTGAGTTTGTGTAGGAATCTATAATGGGGGACAGTGTCGAATGCTTTGGAAAATCAAGGATTGCTACGTCTACTTGATGGCCCTTATCGCAGGATTTTTTAAAACATGTCATGCATGGTAATAGCGAGCTGGGTTTCACATGAATATCCAGACCTGAAGCCATGATTCAAGGATGTTAGTATTTTATTGCTTTTCAGATGCTTCATCATTTGTCGACTTATAATATGTTCTAGTAGTTTGCAAGGTACTGATGTAAAGGAGACTGGTCTGTAGTTTTCAGCTGAATGTCTATCACCCTTTTTATAGAAAGACGATATGTTTGCGCTAAGCCAGTCTTTTGGAAGTTTCCCAGTATCTAGAGAGTTTTGGTATATAATCAACAATGATGGTGCTATTTGGTCTGCGCATTGTTTAAGACTCTTTTTGGGATGTTATCAGGTCCGGTGTAAAGACGAAAAATGACCCCCATCGAATAATGACCGGGGGTCATTTTTCGCTGTCGAAAAATGACCCCCGGTCATTTTTCGACGTCGAAAAATGACCCTTTTGCCCGTAGAAAAAGTGTCACCACCCTAAAAATTTGCAGAACCTACACAGGAAAAATGTCCACATGTGTTAAACATATGTTAAACATGTGTTTAACATATATTTTTTACACATGTAAAACACATAAAAGGAGCACACATGTATAAGGTGTTTATTTTTACACATGTTAAACATATGTTTCACATGTGTTTAACATGTGTAAAAATAAACACACTGTATATTTATACATATGAAACATGTGTTAAACATGTGTTTTATATATGTTATACTTTATATGTGAATTATACGTGTATAATATTACTGTTTTACTTATTATCATTTTTATACTTTTTTCATGTCTGTCCACATATGTGAATCATATGAAAAGGGCAGCATATGTAAATCATATGAAATAGATACATGTGTTCTCTTTCAATATTTATCACAAGGAAAAACACATTTTTGTACACATTTAAAAATCAGATATTTCTGCTTTAGATGAAAATTCATTACATTCCAATGATCTATCTTCAAGGGTTAAATATTTGAAAACTAATATCTTAAAATGCTTACAACTTTTTTGATAAATTATTTTCATCAAGAGAAATAACTTATTTTTCAGTGTACTTTCTAAACAGGAAAGTATACAAACAAGTCAGTAGCATTTGTCGATACATATATTTTACAAATTCTAAGTTGAGTACAATTATAAGATTTCCACAAAATGATTAAATAGTTAAACATGCATACATGTACAAATGAATAACATAATTAGTCCATTCACTTTTTTATAAATTATATGATTTGTCATGAAAGTGTCCAAAGCAAAATTGAAATATCACATATAACATTTGTCATGTATTCTCTATTGTAAATTTATGGAAAAATCAAGTTATTTGATATTACAGCATACAAATAAGAATGGGAATTAAATCTTTACAGGTCAAATGCAGACAAGATTGTGTACATCCTCCCAATTTCATAATTATTTCATATATTTTCTTGTTCTTTTTCCTTCTGAATCTTTCAGTTTTCTTCAGTTGTCCTCCCTCTGATCTTCCATGAGCTTGACCATTTTGAACTCTCTTTGAACTGTACCATTAATGCAAATCCACCATTTCTCCCTTTCCTGAACAATTTCTTTGTGGCACAGAATGGTCTCTACAAAAATTTCAAAAGTAAAAATAAAACAATTCTTAAATTACAAAATCAATTCTACAAGTAATATTAAAGTTCTCAAACAAATGTATGCCCAATTCACCAACAGAGATATGATAAGAGATAAAACTAATGTTATATATGCTATACTAGGTGTTTTTCGGAATCCTATGTAATTTGCAAGACAATTACACTGTTGGAAGATATGCTTCATAATAAAGTCATAAAAAGCATTTTTTTTTATTTTGTCAATTAAATTTGGAATGTTCAAACAGTATTACTAATTCATATTGCCAAAAATTAAGAAGATTCTGACACAAATATTTTATTTCTGGACAAAATTGAAAAATACTACAGAGAAGTAGACAGGAAGAAAAACAGACAGTGTGATTCCAGGATATCACAAACGTTGTTGGGAAGAATATAACAAAGTTTATTTAACAGTGTGTAGTTACCTTAATTAAGCTTTTAAGCAAGTCTTGGATCTTGGGATTTATTCTTATGAGACGCTGACTGTATATTGAACCTCAGTTTCCTGTAAAACAAATATTCACACAGTAGATATCTTCTAAGCATAACTAAAACTTAATTAAACTACAAAACTACAACTACAAAAAAGAGAGAGTACATGTTTGTAGGTTCTTAATAGTCTTAATTAATATCTTACATTTTACCAGAAACTATGTTCTCTAGTGTTGGAAAAAAATAATAAATGTCAGGTAATGAATACCGGTACACAATAGATGTATATATCCAATGGATTAGCTAGCTGATGTACTTTCAACAATCAACACATATGCACATGTACTTGTACCTTGAAAGTTGGATGTCGCTGTTATTATTAATTTTTAACTGAAATTCAAAAATTCAATACCCCCCTCCCCCCTGAAGTCATTTACAGTACATGTACCAGTTTCATAGCTTTTAAAGCCAGCAAATTCTATTCATACTTTCCATATTTTAAAAGTGCACTGGATTAAAACTGTTTTATAATATAGAATAATGTTATTGTAGTATTGAGTTGGACTTATTATTTATGAAGTCGTGCAAACAATATAATGTAGAATTATAAAGGAACAAAAAGAAATTACAATGTATCAAGAAATATTTTGTCATGAAGGAGTCATTACAGATGTTTACTTTGATTTTTTATTGCAAGTATTTATTTTTACCTTTAATATTGTGAAGATACAATCTTCTGTCAAATCAGCTTTAGGATCAATCGCCAGTCTTATCAGCTTTGGGCTTTTTAGACGCAGCAATGTGACACTGAACTCAAGGTACTGCATGCATCTATAGGCCATAAAAACAAACACTTGTTATCAAGTTGATGAAAGAATCGACTTACAGCCATCTCAACATACATGAACACCAACTGACAGACACAATGGTTTCAAGGTTTCTACTTTCACTTTCATATCAGTACGTAACAAAAGGAAAACCAATAATGCCTTTAAAAAATAGCCTAACATGTAATGTTTACGTTCATTCAGAAACAAATTTATCCAAAATTACTTACCTGTATACAAATTAATATGTTTTACGGTGTGACCGTTGGGGCGAGCGCAGTTGTACCATCGAAAACACTTGAGATCAGCCACTTCGAACGTCAAGCCGCACGAGACTTCTCGACTAGCTGTGACGTCATACGACGTCACAAAGCTCGTCGGAGCTTACGGAGACAGCCGAGCGTCTGTTTGAAACTATAGAACTAGTGCAATTTTTGTCGAAAAACATTGCAGAGTTATTTCTTGTTTCTTTGAAAGATTTCTACAAACTGAAAGTCTGATATATGCTTTACGTTATTATTTATTTATTTATTCGGCAAAATTCGCGCAAAGGACATTGGGTAGTGCAGGAATTCTGGGAATGTTGCACAGAGAAATTTGGCTGACGTATGTACAGATTTCAATCCGAATTTTCTCTGTTCTTACACGTTAGTCTATTGAGCTCGCCTTCGCGACGCTCGCTGCGCTCGCTATAAAAAATAGTAATGCCTTTAGCATGTTTAGCCTAACATGTAACCGCTTACATTCACGGGCACAGGAAGTTAATATAAATATATCATGTATAAGAGTCATTTTCAAAATTTGTCCAAATTCCACCACCAGTATTTTGCAAAAATAAATGTGGCGATCTAAAGTTTTTAAAGTTTTATTTTAGCATTCAAACATCATAGATGCATAAACAATGTTAAAGCACAAAGAATTTTATTAACATATACTAAAAAAAACATTATATATGTACATGGACCCAACAATAAATGTCCATGGTGTTACTTAGTTAAAAGTCATAGTAAAATCATAATTTTAAAAAAAAATTTAAGGTTTTTAGAATAACAATCTCAACATAGTAATAAAATTATTCTATTGAATCAAACTGAAGTTTCATAACAGAAAATTATCAGATAAAGTATAGCTGGAAGTTGTAAGTGTTGTAACTTTTGTCTATATTTTACACGTTTACTTAAGGCATACATCATTTACCTCGGCACAAAATACTTGCTTTGCAAATAAACTTAGTATTAGAAAACGACAGTATTGTGTTGCAAGTTTCGATAAAATTGTATAAAGATTTAGAACATAAATATAGGAAAAATGTGTTGGTAACACCAAGGATATTTGCATAACACAAAGGACATAAAGGTTACACTAAGGATATTTTGTGTAATACTTAGAAAGAAACAATAAAGTTGTTCTCCTTCCTTCCGAAAAGGATAGTGATGAAATTACCCTAGAGGTGAATATAAGAGTATATGGTTTTAACATAAAAAATTGGCGGGGGATTTCTTTCACTTTACATTTTGAGTCTGACTAGTAATACCAAGGATAAAACAGTAACGACATAGACATAACTATCCAATCATAAGATATATGACAGTAGAAAAATGAAATCAAATTGTTATGCCCGAATAATAAATAATTACTATCACATGACTTTGAATCATTGATCAGTACTTGTTAGTGTATTTACATATCCAAGCAGAAGCTGTAACACCAATGACAAAAAATAACACAAAGGACACCTTTAAAAGATCCATAGGTTAACATATAGATGAGTCTTAGATCAGCTAGAACTAATTTTTAATAAAGAAATAATTGTGAAACTAGAACATGTACATGTATTTGTAAATGACCAGATTTCAAACATATAGAATGCATTAATCTTTTTATGGATTTTACATTTTCATTTCATTTATCTACAGCTAGCCTCTTTCCACAGTGAGCTCTCTACATAATACACATCTACAAGATATGATAGTGACAATATTATTAAAACATTAGCAATGCTATACCAGCTTTAATCTTTTACAGTTTTTGGCCTGTTAAAAAGGAACGTGCTTTTATGTTCTGTCTAACCCTGTGCATACATTTTAGTTCAATTTTTCTGTATCTTTATCCAGTCTCTCTTCCAAGGGATCTGATTTTTCTTCATCTGTAGTCTGATGTTCATTATTGACTCCATTTCTTTCTCTTCCAGGGTGTCAGTCTTTTCAGTTTCTTTAGTCGGATTTCCTATCAGGAACTCTTGACTTTTTTTAATCTGTACTCTTTTTCATTTTTTTCATTGATATTTTTCTGCCCTTTTTGCTCTTGTATCCACTGATCATTTGCCAAACTTTCATTGACAGTTCTTCAGGGTAACAATCAAACAAAGTGGCTTGAAATGTAGTGGTCTGCCACCATATCTGGCCTTGTTGTTGTCCAATGCTGCCTCGACTATATAATCTTCACCACCACTTTCCAAAAGCTTATGTACATACAAGGTTAAAAACTTCTTTCAGCACCAACTTTTACAGGATGTAGAACAATTCGAACACAGTCATGAGGGATTTCAGTTGGACAAATCTGAAGAACATCCTCGACTAAATGCAAAACTGTATTCTATGGTAATGACTGGTACATTGTCTCCTTAAAAACATCTTTTGAAATCCTTTTAGAACAGCTATGAACAATTTGTGACTTTTTCATCTAAGGGTTTATATGATTAAAAAACTTTAAATGCATTTGCAAAGAAATGTTCCGTATCTGATAAAGGTATTTTCAATTCAATGATATAAATCTACCTTTTACGTCTTGGATTTTATTGGCTTCATTGCAACTTTTTAATGTGTCTTGTTTACATCATCTTCATCAAGAGAACATAACTAGAATCCCCAGACTAAAGAAAACAAATCATATTCTGCCTTATTTCACATTCCCTTGTGTTACCTAAAACTTCCTTTGTGTTACCATTTTTAACCATCATATATTTTTAGCACTTCATTATTTATTGTTACTTGAATTGCAATATCCTACCACATTTGTTTTCTGCAATACAATGAACACAATCACCACTCCATATGTAATACGCTTGTTTCATTTTTCTATCTTTAATCCTTGCTGTGTCCCTTGAGTAACTGAATTTGTCTATGGTGTTACCATAGGTTACTTTAAAGAGCATAAAATGGGATATGATTGCATTACATAATGAATTTTGATATTTCAATTTATTCAAAAGGAATAAAAGTTGTATATTTTCCTACAGAAACAAAAGAACATGCAAGAGTATATTAATAACATAAATATTTAATCGTTTTTACATCCATTGTGTTACCAAACATTGTCCTTTGTGTAACTCAAATTATTTATTGAATTAATTTATAGCTCATGGAAACATAATATGAAAAATAAATGCCAATTTGATAAAAATATTTCTGTTATTTTATGTTGTAATAAACTTTACACAAATGTTGTATTAAAATTGGCAATTTAAAGGGTTTTTTTTTCAATTGGTCTGCGGAGTTACCCACTTCTGTCCTTTGCATAACCAAGACTGCAAAATCATATGATTTTCAAATGGTAAAAACATTTAGTAAATAATTTGTCATTTTAAAACAAAATTAGTTACTGGTTAGTTTTAATAAGGGAGGAAAATAAAACACATGACTCCAACTTTCATTCTTTTTAATTTTTTTCTATGTAAATTGTCCATGGAGTAATTAGATACGTCCTTAGAGTAACTTTTCTTGCAGTAACAAAATGGACAGTAACACCAGGGAATTATTATATAAATAATTGGAAGTATAAAAGCAATAACTGACTTATGAACATAAAGCACAGCTCCTAGATGATAGGTATTTTGTTACAAACTTGCTCAATGCATCAAAGAAATGGCAAATTAATTTATCATCACTATATCGAAGTAACTCCTAGGACTCAAAAATAAATTACTATTGCAATCAAACTTGCCTTCAACCACATATTGTGCCTATGGTATAAAAGATCTGTGTTAAGTGTCTCATGATATTTTGGCGGGAACAAGACCAAAAGAAGGAGGCTGATAGTGAAGAGTTTCTTTAGGAAAGATAACTGTTACAGATAACTTTTATGTCCTGGTTACTCCAAGGACACGGCAAAAATAACACACACTTACCATTAAAAAAAATCATATTCTTAGTCTTTTTCAATCACATTTTAGCATGCATTTAGACAGTATTAAACATGTACAACACAATAAAGGTCATTTTACACTGCTTAATTATATCTAATACATCAATAATCAGAGTTGAAGTCAAACATCCGGCGAAATCACAAGCAATTTTCTTTAATTTTAGTCAGGTTGAAGGACTTTTTTCAGTATTCAAGTCAATTTTTAATCGCACTTAATTTTTTTCTACACTAATAGATTGTTGTTAAATTCATCGGGTAAAAAAAAAATTGATTTTTATTGCAAAATTTTCAAAAAAGCTTGTATAACAGGAATTTGGACATTTTTTGAAAATGACCCATATAGTATGTGTATGTATAAAAAAAAAGAAGGGTCTTTTTTTATACATACACATACTATATATTTACATTAATTAACTTCCAGTGCCCGTGCTTACATTCAGTCAGATTGAGAAACATTTTTCACCAAAATTACTTACAGATCACTATCATTAGGTTTACGAAATGCATGACAAGTCACAATGATAAGAGTATTACATGTATATAGAAAGTTCATATGCACCTGTAACTATAATGAAATGATATTAAAACAATATGAATTAAAAGTCTTTTAAAATTGTTTGGAGATCACTTACCTTTCCAATACACCCAGCACGTCTGCTGCAGCAGTGACGTCAAAAATGACGTACATTTTCATCCGATAAAAGACAAAACCGGCCCGGAGACAAATACGGAATTATTTTAATTTTACTCAAGAAGTAAGCCAAGCCCAAAAGATTTAAAATGAAAAGAAAATGAATTCATTCTTTATCAATTTTGTCTGATAAATGCATTATTACAGAAAAAAAAATTGTGAAAGTTTTTTTAGAAGGGAAAGGGGGGGGGGGGATAAACAAAGTAAAACTTTACATGAGTAAAATTTTACTAACATTTACAAATTCTTTTGAATTAATGTACACACACATATGAGATAAAACTTAACATGTGTATAACATGTGAATATGAATACACATATATTTCATATAAATTAAACATGTATAATTCATCTGTATTTTCGCACACATATATTACATATATATAACATGTGTTATACATATGTGGTGAAAAACATGTGTTTTACATATATATTATCTCACAGGTGTATTACATGTGTATATTATATATGTTTTACATATAAATAAAACACATATTTTATATGTGTTTATTTACACACATGTATTACATGTGAAAAACGTGTTGAACACATGTGAAACCAAACACATGTTTAACACATGTGGACATTTTTCCTGTGTACGTGAAGAAAAATGACCCCCGTAGAAAAATGACTCCCTGTGGATTAAAGCTGAAATTTTTAGGATGGCAAAAAAAAAAAAAAAAATAGATAAAGAAGCATATTGGCCAAAATGCTCACCTGAGCTAATTGGGAATATTCAGAATCTAAAGGAGTAAAAGATTTATCGAGTCTCAAGGGTTATGTAAACATTGCTTTTCGATGGTGGAAATCATCGTACTGACAGAAAAAATCAGCAGTATTATATATTTTTATATCCTCCGCTTGAAAAGCGGGAGGGTATATAGTGATCGGGATGTCCGTCCGTCCGTCTGTTACGCTTTGCGGTATCCATCTCTTATCCGCAACTCCTCATATATAAAAAGATGTGTTTGTGAAACAGCTATGCCCCTGTATGGCAACATAATGAAGATTAAACTTTTCTTAAATGCAGTTTAAATATATTGGTACCCAGGGTCTTCTCACAAGAAATACAACTGCAAAAATAGGAAAGCCCTAGCACAACTTGTTCAATAGTAATGGCTACGGGTAAGTTTTTGAAAGGTAGGTCAAACTCAAAGATCAAAGGGTCAAAGTTGATGGTTTCTTAAGAAAGGTTTAATGTAACAAGGATAACTTATGTGAAGTCTGAAAACCCCAGCCCTTATCGTTCAAAAGCTAAGGCCAAGGTTAAAGTTTTTTTCATAAGTACGGAAATCTCCAAGGTCAAAAGGTGGTACCCAAAGTAAGGTCTTGTCACAAGGAATACACATATTAAATATGAAAGTCATAGCTCCAATAAATGATAAGTTATGGTCAAGTTAAATTTTTGCGGACAAACAGACCGCCAGATAGACATTCTTCGATTACGGGGACATAAAAAGAAATGGTCTTCAATTAACTTTTCATATCATGATACAGTATAAAGAAAACGTTACAAAAATGAAAATGTTTGTTCTGATTTTCATATTAAGGATGAATTCTGCTGATCATTTTACCACAAGTGGGTCTTCGTACTTAAACGTGTCGTAAAATTCAAACTGACAACAATTTAAAAACAAGTTTTTAAAGTTTTTTATGATTTACATGTTTAACTATACTTATTTTTAAATAAAAAATCTTTCTAATTTGTATTGATGATCAAGACGTGTGGAAAAATACGATATTTACGACATAGGCCTAAGAAAGTCGACAAGTGAAATCGACATGATCGAGAGGGGAAGAGTACTAGTCTAGGTCACCTACACGTTTGTTGCATCGATTATGGTTGGCCGTTCTACTCACAATTATTTATTTTTACTCCACTAAAATTATTTTTACTGCAGTAAAAATAAAACACTGGCCAATGCTACTCACAATTAAATATTTTTACTCCAGTAAAAATATTTTTACTCCAGTAAAATTATTTTTACTCCAGTAAAAATCATTTTTACTCCAGTAAAAATCATTTAATTTCTTACTGAAGTAAGATTACTCTTTGGCCACATTACTCACATTTAATTAATTTTACTGCAGTAAAAATAAAACACTGGCCATCTAACAACATTCTGATTTCTTAGCATTTATTAATATATTAACATTATTACTGAAAAAAAATGTACTTTTTCCAAGATTTCCTTTGGACCTTCCATCAAATCCTCTGGGTCCAGTGAATCGTATTTTCCATTTAGTATATAGTCCGTGATACACTCTGAGAAGATTGGTGCTCCTGGACCATCTTGAAGAATGGATAATGCAACTAGCTGTCCAAGGTGGAAAAAAGTGTTCTTTTTCCTTTCCATAAAATTTGCTTGGAAACTAAGTCTTCCTTCCTTTCCTGTCAATAAAAGGGAAACAAAATCATTGACACCAGGATATCATTGTTCAAGTTTTTGCAGATATTATCCACAGATTATATGGTCATTAATGTACGTAATTTTTACCTGTCACAAAAATTGAATGCGAGAGCTGATACAGAAAAAGACTCCAAAACTCTCTCCTTAGTCCACCTACATCAACCCCCTGCTCTCCACAAAATTTAATTTGGAGAGGACTGTGAAGGTCTTCCTGGGAGTACCTGATTATAGCTATAGCATCCATTAGAACATGTTCCCTCCTTACTTCTAGTAAGAGAGGGTCTTCGGATCGCATATTAATGAAATTTTCTCGATTTTGTAGTATAAATTCTTTTATATCATCTACAGAGGAACTTGGTCTGAAAAATAAAAGAATTTCTTATTTCAATGTCTATAAAGTATATAAAAATACAAATTTCATTGCCTTTTTTTGAAGTTGGAAAAAGTGTATTTGATACTGGTGAACTGTTGCAACAGAAAAATTAAATGCATAATTTCTATGGCACATGACATTGTTTATCATGTACAGTTTCACAATAATTACAGAATTTACCTTACTATTACTGTTAATTAATGAATTAAAATAATGGTGTTTTCTTTTTAATATGTTCCAGTCACTTTGTGGAAGTGGTGTAAGAAAACCCTCACACCTTAGAATTTTTCAAAGCAAATAAAAAAGTTTTACCTTGACAATACAGAAGGAAGCACCTCTGGGACAAAGTCATTGATTCTGTTGTGGTCAATGATGGCATTTTCTATTGATGGTGTAATGAAAGACCTGTTGTGAAATATACATGTATATGTTCATAATTAAGATTTTAATTAAATTGCTTAAATTGATAGCAAAAAAGTTTATTTATTGGCAAAAGTAGATAAGAAGTAATCACCTGGTTTCTAAATCAATAAGCTGTCTAACTGGTCCAGCATTGTTTACAGAAGGGTTAGCTTCTCTAAACTGAACCGTTGGTGTACCCGCACAAACAAATCTGTAGTTTACCTGTAAAAAGAGATGTTTGCAAAACACTTATGCCCTCTCCACAAAAAAATTGAAATTGTTCCATGTCCAAGGGGCATAACTCTGTCCCAAATAGCTCAATCGTAGCCAAAATAGAACTCGGCCTATATACTGATACGATAAATTAAATCGTGAAATAAAATTTTCGTGAATAAAAGTTGGTTTACAGTTTTACCTCTTCAACCCAATGAAATTATTCATTAATGAATTTAAAACTTAGACTTTTTGCTTTTAAATCTACAATTTTTAATACATGTATCAGTCTACTGGTACAAATGATTCCTTCTGTTACCTGGGACTGATCATTACTGCTAGACATCTGTCCACTACTGCTGGGTATCTGTCCACTACTGCTGGGTATTTGTCCACTACTGCTAGACATCTGTCCACTACTGCTGGGTATCTGTCCACTACTGCTGGACATCTGTCCAATACTGCTGGGTATCTGTGCAATACTGCTGGACATCTGTCCACTACTGCTGGGTATTTGTCCACTACTGCTGGACATTTGTCCAATACTGCTGGGTATCTGTCCATTACTGCTGGGCATCTGTCCAAAACTGTTAGGTATCTGTCCAGTACTGCTGCCCGAAGGTGTCTGTTCTGGTGTGTCCCTCTCCTGTGTGGATGGTGTCACCGATTCAACCTTAAATAATCAAAAAATATATAAAATACATTTACACACTTGAACTAAGGGATTTAACTGATTCAGGGGTCCTAAAATAAATTACTGGAATGTAAAATGGGTTGGCAAATGATCAAATCTTCCATAAAGCCCTTTGGGCTTCATGGGATTTTTATCACTTGACCAACCCGTTTTATATTCCAATAAAACTTTTAAAAAAATACCTTATTTCTTAAATATTAACTTTTTAAACAATATTACATGTACCTGGGACTGACCACTACTGCCAGGTATCTGACCACTACTGCTGGGTATCTGTCCAATACTGCTGGGTATCTGTCCAATACTGCTGGGTATCTGTCCAGTACTGCTGGGTATCTGTCCAATACTGCTGGGTATCTGTCTAATACTGCTGGGTATCTGTGCAATACTGCTGGGTATCTGTGCAATACTGCTGGGTATCTGTCCACTACTGCTGGGTATCTGACCACTACTGCTGGGTATCTGTCCACTACTGCTGGGTATCTGTGCAATACTGCTGGGTATCTGTGCAATACTGCTGGACATCTGTCTAATACTGCTGGGTATCTGTCCAGTACTGCTGCCTGAAGGTGTCTGTTCTGGCGTGTCGCTTTCCTGTGTGGATGGTGTCACTGATTCAACCTTTTAAAAATAGTTTTAAAAATATAGCGATTTGGTTTCCTTTCAAATGAATACTATTTTCTACAACCCTTCTTTTAAAACATGAACTTTGACTATCAATACCTAGTATAAAATGATTTTTGTGTGACATTTGTTCTAATATGATGAAATACAGCAATTTAATTTATAAGTCTTTTTGCATTTAAGGCTTAGAAATTTGATTCTTGATAAAGGGAGGGTTACCCAGTGTACATCAAGTTCACCGTCAGGCATAATATATAATGCAGAACACTTCATTTGTCCCCACTGCTTTATACATGCTGGAGTGGTAGAATGTTCAGGCAGAGGTTCCAGCTTTCTTTTGTCCAGTTTACACAGTTTGTAAGTGGATGTTCCAAGCAAGGGGTATTTCCTCCTTATAAACTGGTCCATCTCCTCTTTGGTCCAATCTAAAGATAGTTTCTCTTTGCATCTTGTGGAGCCTTGGTAAAAATGAATAATTTCAAACCTCTAATTTTTTTTTTTATTTTTTTTTTTATAAATAGTATACACTAACAATGGTTTCATTGACAAATAATACCCAATAAAATATTTAAGATTCATATAAGACAGCTAGACAGACGGACGCCGGACAAAATGAGATCAGAAAAGCTCTATATGGCAAAGCCCTTTCAAACAATTACGCACTTTGAAAATTTTTTTTTAAAGTGCGTTTTTGGGACATTCTCAACGCATTTAAAAAAAAAATTCATAGTGTGTTAAGACTGTACATAAAACCATATACCATAGGGACATATGACGAACTTTGAAAAAAATGTATAGGACAAAAATTCTATACTTAGATTTTAGTTATTGAGAAAATCAAAATGTAATACACAGTAATTATATATTTCGAAAAACTTTTTAATTTGCATGTATTGTTTTAACACCATTGAGAACTAGGAGAAGACGAGTAGAATTATTGCTTCTCAGCCCAACTCTTTTTCTTTTACATTACCGTCGGTATCAAATTGAAAGTGGAATACCCCCCCCCAGCCCAGGTAGTCCCCAATTTTCAATGCTCATTTTATGTATATTTTTGACATTTTTGTGTCTAGCCCCCCCCCTTCCCCTCATCACGGTACCGATACATATGCTACTCCCAAATATATGCATTCCATCTACTGGTACATTTATAAACAGGTTACTTTTCAAAACTTACCAAGACCAACTTTGTTCAGCTTTGCAATTTCCACACCCGAAATATACACCCCTGGTTTCTGTAAGCAGCAAAGGCGCATGCGTAGATCATTCGTGGGTCTACCCCTCTTTCTTAGTCTAGATCTATTCCCTCGACTTTGTCTACCCTGGTTTCTAAACAAACTGAATCTGAAATTAATTATGTACCGGTATTATATAATATTCTTTTTGTCCAGAATTATAAATCAATCTTTAGAAAAAAATAGGAATTTAAACAAATTAAGCTTAAATAATGTTCTATTATGGCAATCTTACATATATACATGTACTAGTAGAAAACTTTTCACTGTGTTACACAAGTATATGACTATATATATCAGTATTTATTAAAATGTACTTGCCCCATGACGGCCCTTGATTGATCAATAAACTGCTGAGTAATTGAATATCACTGGATATTTAGCATTTTAATTTTGTTAAAAAAATAATGAATTATTCTTATTTGTGGCGTCATTACTTCACTAAATTTATATAAATAGTATCATTGATCTAATTACACGTTTATATATATACATGATATATGGCAAATAGATGGAAAGATTTCAGTTTAGGTTCACTCCCCCTCCCCCTCTAATTAATTTATGGATTTGCCCCTATATGCGAAGTACTTGATATCCGTACCTTTGTACGATCGATGGATTTCCGGCGCTGTCCTGGTCCGGAGAACTAGTGGTGATCTGAGAGATAGATCTGGCGATCCTTGCCCCTCTCCTCTGCAATCTTCGGACGATATGAGCCCTGTCATGCAGTCTCGAAATCTCAGGCAAAAAGTCATCCGTATCTGAACCATCCATATTTTCCATTTGACGCGTATTATATACCGGTATATATATTACAAAAATCGTAACTTTTGCAAAAGATATATTTTTTCCTATGCAGAATGCTATAACAGAACAGGTCCAAAACAGAGTGGAAGTATAACTGACTCAATTCAATTAAATTCGATGCATTGAGTCAATAAAACAATTTTAGAGAGTTGAAATGTCAATCTCAATCAACATTAATTTATAGAGCAGGAAATGACAAAAATAAGCAAATTCCATTCAAAGGTATACCAGTGTAAGATCTGGCTATAAAATTTGATAACAGCCATCGGCAAATGACATCGATATCGTGAGACTGAGGAGAGAGATGTCAGATGACGAAGCATTACAAACACGTGCAAAAATTGCCCCTAGAGGTCAAATAATTTAAAAACAATTAATTTCCACAAATGTGAAGATCTAGCCCTAAACTGATTTCTATTTTGTACTAGCTAACAATTTTTGAAAACTTAAATAGAAAGTACCCAATATGAATTGATTTACTTGGCAGTTTGGATATTGAGTTAATTAAAAAACCAAAGTTATGATATCAAAAGATGCGGAACTGTCTTCTATATGTTTATCATAGAAACTTTTTCATATCATTCAGTCTATAATTTCACGAGAAAAACTTCTTAAATTATATACATAGTGCTGCTACTGTTGGCACAGCCAAATATTTTAAGTTGGGGACACTATCAACTACCAGAAATTCCTTGACAAGCGGAAAAAGGCATAAGAAGTTTAATTAATTGATCTCTCCTATAGTATCACTACATGTTTTCTATACTCTTAATATGTTTTTTAAAGATTATATTGTATACTGTATATCGGCAAATCCGTACAGTATAGTCCATTTGCAGTTATATTCCCTGTCTTAGGCGTAGGAAGCACATTGAAAGTCTATGTATATCATGTCATGTGTAAACAGTCTGGGGAATTTTCCCCGTTGAGCTATGAGTCACCAAATATCTAACATGGACTGTGATTGGTTGATTTTCACTTGAGTAAAAATATTTAATTGTGAGTAGAAATGGCCAGTGTTATATTTTTACTGCAGTAAAAATATTTTTACTGTAGTAAAATTAATTAATTGTGAGTTAAATGGCCACATTGCATTTTTACTCCAGTAGAGAAGTAAATTATTTTTACTGGAGTAAAAATAATTTTACTGGAGTAAAAATAATTTTACTGGAGTAAAAATATTTAATTGTGAGTAGCATTGGCCAGTGTTTTATTTTTACTGCAGTAAAAATAATTTTAGTGGAGTAAAAATAAATAATTGTGAGTAGAACGGCCAACCATAATCGATGCATGGTCTCACACCAAACGTCTAGGAGCATTCCACTATAAATATTTTTACTTCAGAACGAGGCTTATCCAGAATTTGATAAAGCCTGTGATTGGTTGAACAAAAATAAACATTTGACAGCAGAGTTTTGGCTGATCTTAGAATCGACTTTCCTTTAAAAACATCACAGAAAGTATGCCTGGAGAAATTAGCAAATAGGTTCGACATATTTGCAGTGCTAGCTACGGGTTATGGGAAGTCAATGCTATTCGTTATTTGACCGAAATTGATGCTTGAAGTTGAAGATAATTTACAGTGTGCCGTAGTAATTTATATAGGTCATTAGTCATCTGGTACACACAGTGCGTATGCAGGTGTAGGAGTTTGCAGATGAAATAATAATCAGTCTAAATGTTAGAGTACACACTTTCTAATCACTTGCTGAATTAAAAAAAAAAAGAAATGTATAGAATGTTTGACAGTATATATGCTTATTTACTTTTTAAACGTAATGACTTTCAGCGGAGTCGCCATAAAAATTTAGAGTTAACGTTCTTTAACAGCGCCGCCCCGTGGTGAAAATTTTATCTACAGTATGCTCCAAGGCGTTTGAGTGGGGGGTCAAACGACTTGCGTGACCTAGGCTAGAAGAGTACGGGATCTCCCGTTTCAAAGCGAACAGGAATATCCAATGGCACTCCGTAATAAAAGAGCCAACCGACAGAAATTTTAAAACATTTAAAAAATCGCCGATATCACAATCAGGCCATGTACATTCTCGAAAGCGGTCCCCAAACATGCCAGCCAAGAGCGCCGAAGTGTGCTGACTACGTTCCAGTAGCAGTGGAAAAGCGAAAATGTAGGTTTCCGATGCTTTCAAACTTATTGAAATAGCAATGTTTATGCATTATAGATACAAAAGTTTCAAAATACCTAGTATACTGTCACATCGCAAACTGAACATATTATATTCTACCTACATGTAGGCATAAGGGGTCTTCAGATTCGTGCAGACGACAATATTCGTAATATCCTTTTCATTGCAACTTTAGCTCGTAGTATATGGTAAAATTCCTTTGATATTGTAAATGCAGAATATCTATCCAAAATTTATAGACATACCGTACGAAAATAATAAGATAACATCTATAATTTTTAGCTGTTTACATTCGATAAAAACTAGGTCGCTTCATTCTATGGCGGCCTATGCGGATAAAAAAAATGGAATATTTCTGAAACATCATAGAACATATAGAAATTATTTGATTCTAAACTACAGGCTTGGGTTCATAAAAACAAAGTCAGATAAACAAAATAATAATTTTACATTTTTTGAACAATGAAATTAACAGTAATTATAATGTATTTTTTTTCTAAAATAATTTTTTTCAGGTAAGTCTTGTTGTCACAAGAATCACAAATGAACTTAAGAAGAGAGCAGGTTTTTAGAACCACTAGAATCGGATGGAGAAATCCATGCAAATCAGACTGAGAAAGTGGGACTGGATTTGACTAATCCCAGGGAAGCCACCATCCAACACCACAAACCAGAACCCAATCTAGAACCCGCAGGGCAAGAGAAAGAGAGGACATCTAACAAACTATTATGAAGTTTTATTTGTTAAATAATAACTTTTTGTTCATAAAAAGCTTTTCTTAACAAAATTGCAATTATTACCTGAAATTATTACACAAATTTTGAATATTTTGCGAATAAAACACATACTTTGAAGCCTAAATGCCTTGATTTATTTTCATGAAATGCTAAAAAAAGAAATAGGGGATGGGGATATAAAAAATATCAAAACTTTCTTATATGTTCACTAACCCCTACTTTTCATACTGTGAAAAGGAACCATAATACCTAAAGAAACTGTACAACAATTTTCTCAAAAAGTTTAATTGTAGAAATATGTTTTTCCCTGTTTTTTTTTTAGCAATTTTATGGGGAAAAATTTACCTAAATTTGACACCGGTGAGCAACATTTTAAGGTACAAGTTATCTATTTGGTGTTTATTTGCTCATATTTTGCTTAAAAAATTCACTTTGCAATACTTTCAAGTAAATTTAAGCCAAATTAGGTTTAAATTGAGTGTATTTGTAACTTTATGAGGTATTTTTATGGTCTAATAGCTATTTTTAATGAAATTTCAAATGCTCTATTTTGGCCTATGTTGGAGGGGTTGAATCTCTCTTGGATGAACACTAACATACACTTTTCTTGTCTTTAAATTATTCCTTGGATATTACACTTTCAGAAAAGTATAAGCATGTGGAAAGTTTAATGCACGTTTTTTTTCCGCGTATCAGCAGAATACATCCTTAAATACTCTGAAAAATATTCTCAGAACTGGAGTAAAACAAGAATTAAGAAATGTAATGAATACTGTGTGCTAAATCAAATGGTGATGTCTACATGTATAGTTTTTGCATTAGAATGTGTATTTTGCACTAGCCCATAGCTTTACAGAGCATATTTTAGGTGTTATACCCACCCCACTCCCTTACTTATTTAGGAAGAAGTCAATTATCAACAAAAGCATGAAAAAAACCACCTTACCTTTATTTTTCTATAAGGAGCGACTAATAATAAGCTTAAATAATCTACTATTCTACTAATTGTCAAGTGTTACTTTGCCACAATACTTTCAAGTATACCCCAACCAACATTTAAAGTATGCTTTTATCATGGCGAAGTAAATTATGATATGATATAGTACTTGTGTGAAGGATTAACTTCATTTCAGTATTTTATCTAGGGCCTCTTTCAGTATTATTGAAAGGTATAGAGTTTTATCTATATTTTTGCTTTTCATTTATTTATTTATTTTTTATTATTTTTTTTTATTCAACGTAATGTTCTTTTTTTGGGTAGGGGGGGGGCGATAAAAATTTCATCCTCTTTCATTGTCAAATACAGACCCTAAACCGTGCTACTACACCTCAGAAACGAACCGTACCGTTCCGTGCACAAAGCGTACCGTACCGTGAACAAAGCGAACCGTTCCGTGCACAAAGCGAACCGTTCCGTTCACAAAGCGTACCGTACCGTCCACAAAGCGAACCGTTCCGTGCTCAAAGCGTACCGTACCGTCCACAAAGCGAACCGTTCCGTGCACAAAGCGTACCGTACCGTCCACAAAGCGTACCGTTCCGTGCAAGAAACGGACCGTACCGTTCTTTGGTTAATTATGCAAACCACGCCCCCAATGAATTTTGAACTGTGCAATGACCAAATAAGTCATTTTGGTTTATTTTTCGCAATAGCGCCCGTGAAAGGAGGAGGGAGTTTGTGTCTGGCTGTTCGAAACACCATTATCAAGTATCATGCATCTGGGCTTTCAACTGTGAAAATAAAAGAAACTACTCGAAACAAACAACTTTAAAACAACTAGACAGAGTTTTGAGACGATTCCTTATATGCTATAAATTAGATCAACTCGTTGTGTTTGTAATCAAAGGTACAGTACAGACCACGGGTTTTTCCCGCAAAACACGTCGCACCGTGAACCTTGAACTCGATGTCGGCATCCTTGATGTCAGCGATCGTGGACACCATGTAACAAGGTGTATCACAGTTCCCCATTACGGATCTGATAATAAATATTTTCATTTCCTTTATTTGATCAAATTAAATCAACTTCTTTTTGAAATATTTGTTGTACTTAAATATTCGTAATGAAACTATACAGATGTTTAAACTAATTCCCTGGTTTTCTTGACTTATTTTTTTTTATTTTGCCCATTTAAATTATTGAATCAGATACGTGATCCTTTTTGCCGTAAGTGTGCATTCATATGTAGTTCATATCAGATGCGTGATTTTACTAATTAATCATTAATTTTGTAAGAATTTTAAAACATATATGAACTGTCTGGAGTAAAAAAAAATACCGTTTTAGACTTGCACATTAATTCTGCTCAGATAATTACTCGGCGAATCATTGATGCAGTTAGACTTACACTGAAAATCGGTAATTATGTCAAATATGAATTAAAATATTACATGCAATAAACAGGAAGATTTCTACTGAACGGATAGAGATGATAATCTGACTAATAAAATTGTGATCAACTTACAAGCTGCATACAAAAAAAATTTGCGAAAAAATTTATAGATATTATAAGGTTTGTTACACTGTACCCCATCCCCTTTCATGAAAACGATACGAATTAGCAGGTTATAAGTTCTTTAGAAGTGTTCAAAATGTTACGTTGTTGTAAATTTTTTGAAAAAAATCATACCCGGTAATCTACAGGACACCTGCTTATTTGTGTCTGGAAAAGGATAATATACAAAATAAAATGTAAATAACAAAGACAATGATTTTTCTCAATCCTCTTTCAAGCCACATTTAGTTTGATACCCCCCCCCCTTTCTAGAAGGCGATACTAATCAGCTACTAAAAATCATCAAAAGTCTGCGAATTTATGTGACGCTATTGTACTTTTTTTTTTTAATGTAAAATGATAATTAAGGGATTCATGCTTATCTAATTGCGTCTGAAATGGATATTTTAGGAAGAAAATATCTAATCAGTGTTGTGGTGAAACCTGGAAGATGAGTTTCGCTTGATGTCAGTTGAGTGAGTTTTAAAAATGCATGTACACTTAATGTGGTCAGAGCTAAATAATTTGAAAGGTGTGTTAAACACACGGCACCCCGGCCCTCTGGCTGTGACCCAATATTTTTTAAACAGGTGTGAACTGACCATAAGAATGTTTCAAATCACAAGAGAAATTCTTTCCACGTAAACAGACTCTCAGGGTCACCTAGCGTCATGCGATTTTGACTGACAAGTGATGCACAAGGATTTCGTGCATGTGCAGAGAACGAATGCATTGCGCAATAGTTGTAAATAGGCTGAGTTTGAACGAAAGTTGGGGAAATTAAATAGCATCATAGACAGATTAAATGTGACTTTGGCGATGTAAATAAAACGGAGAATGAGAATAAATACATTTTCTTTTTACAGATTATATTAAGAAACAAGGGGTTGCATCTCTCTCTCTCTCTCTCTCTCTCTCTCTCTCTCTCTCTCTCATTCACATCATTGTACATTTATTTACACACTTAATTACTTATTAAAAAAAAGAAAAAAATGATTAAAATAATTACTTAGACTTAAAGGATTTTTGAAAACATAATGCTAGTTTATGAAAAGAAATGTTTTCTGTAACAAGAAAAACGCCCGGAAGTCATTTGATTGATTCCGAGTTTCTGCTGCCGATTTTCGTATCTAAATTCAGTATAATCAAAGATTTTCAGAATAATTAAAGATTTACATAAGAAAAAAGAAAAACAAACAAACAAACAAGTCTTCTATGCCCTGTAAATTATTTTTATAATCTTTTCCTTTAATTTTTTTTATTAATTACATGTAATTTGTTTTTTGTTTGCTGATATTTCTCTTCTAAGGCAGACGTTTAAACGACAGATCTACAATTTTAAACATAAGAAACAATGTACATTTCTTAATACTAAGAATAAAAATATAAGCGCGAATATTTTTCTATAGATCAATCAATTAAAAATAATTTATATACGTGTGTAGTATTATTTAAAGAACAAGTATATATTCAGTTCTGTTAAAGCTTTATTTTAAGATGAAAAAAAATATTATATACAGGTATTTATTTTTCTATTTAAAACGCAGCCTCGGCATACGAAAAAAAATACACACGGAAATATTTACCTTCTATATATCAATATATATACAAATGCGAAAACGATCAGTGGGACGATGTTTATTTCCTTTCATTTTTTTCTTATTTCCTCCATCACTGCTGTAGTGTAAATTAGTATTTAAAATTGAAACCCAGACATAGCATACAAGACTATGATCGGCACAATAACATACATGCAATAAAACATTTAAACTTCTCTAATAAATAGAAACTCATTGATACTTCAATTGATATGAATAATAAATAAATTACATTCTTTAATAACGGAAATAAAATTGTAAAATTAGCAGCCAATCAAGGACCAAAGCTAACAGGCTCCGCCCACTTCATTTGCATACCGTTTCCCAAAGCGTACCGTCCACAAAGCGTACCGTTCCGTGCAAGAAGCGAACCGTACCGTCCACAAAGCGTACCGTTCCGTGCATAAAGCGAACCGTACCGTGCACAAAGCGTACCGTTCCGTGCCCAAAGCGTACCGTTCCGTGCACAAAGCGAACCGTTCCGTGCACAAAGCGTACCGTACCGTTCACAAAGCGAACCGTTCCGTTCGCAAAGCGTACCGAACCGTACCGTGCAAGTGGTGTAGTAGCACGGTTTAGGGTCTGTAGGATTAATTTGAACAAATTACTTCTTTGTACGCACCGATATTAATTTATCTGCTACAAATTTCTACTTTTTCCCAACAAATATTTTTTTTCTGAAACAACGTTTCAATGGAGTCAGTAAAGAAAAAAAATTATATGCATAAATTTCATCTCCAGCGTGCGTTTGATCCATTTACATGTAGCATCTTTGATTTTCTAGGTTTGCTCCTTTGTCAGAGAAATGAAGATTAATTGATTGATTGTTAATTGCTTAAAACTAATTTGTCAATATTTCGGCAGAGAGAAATGAGGAACTTTCACTACTGGCTTTTAAAACCCCTGTCCGTATAAAAATCCCCTGTCTTTCTCTGTATCCTACAGCATGTTCACAGTAATCAACGATATATCTACAGTATGGTACGGTATGCCAGCAATAGCAATATAGGCCACTGTATGTATCCACAGCATGCCACAGTTACATACAGTAGGCCCCGATACGCCTACAGTATGCCACTGTATAGCTACTGTTTCCTACAGACACCTGCTGTAAACCCCAGTATATGCCCCAGTACGCCCCTGCACATGTTCATTGTTCAAAGCAAAAAGATTGATTGATTGATTGTATATTGTTTAATGTCCCACTCGAGAATTTTTCGCTCATATGGAGACGCCACCATTTGCCGGTGGAGAGCTGCAAATTTTGTCCTTAACTCGGCACTCAGGGCCATTGAGCAGGGAGGGATCTTTTTCGTGCCAGCACCTACTGCGACACGGGACCTCAGTTTATACGGTCTCTTTCGAAGGACCGGTCTCCACGTCGGATTCGAACCCGCGACGTAAGAATTGACTACTTACTTCTTGACTCTAGAGCAGACGCTTTAACCACTGCGCCACGCGGGCGACGAAGCAAAAGGAAGAAGTATACACACTCCCAGAGCACTGTATGGTTACCTAGGATATGGGATTATCAATTTATTACACAGAGTTATTTACCTGTGAAATTTTTAACAAGATTTGAAACACATGGTAGTAATTTTTTTTATTTGTGCAAAGACTTATTGAGTTCTGTCATAATTCTGAAATATAACTCTGAAAAAATTAATAAATCATTGCTTCAGAAAGTATTTATCTATCTATTTTTTCATAAATTATTTAATCATTTTTTTTATAGTAATTTATTAATTTATTCTCATTATTTTTTGCTAACACCTGTTTAATCTATGAAATACTTGGAGTGACTTTGTATTTTTAAGATAAATTGGTTTTAAAAGCCAGGAGTGTTAGTACCCCTACGTGCTAAGAAGATCAAAGATCAAAATTATTCGAACAAATGCATGATTTACTCGAAGGAAGGACAATTATAATATGCAGCAAAATTTTCCCTTTCACCTGTTATAAATTTTGTATCACTTTAAAGGGGTCATTTTTCAATGGGGGTCAATTTTTTATAGGACTAACATATAAAATAATGACCCCTAGGACTCTTTTTCTACAAAAAATGATTTTTTTTCTACGGATGGGGGTCATTTTTTGTTGGTGAAAAATGACCCCCGGTCAATATTCGAAGGGGGTCATTATTCATCTTTACACCTGCTGCTTTTGATGGATTGATGTTTTTCAGCAGTTTTACCATGCCTTCTTCCCTGTTGATGATCCTTTTTATTCCTGATTTGAGGTTGATGTTTGTCGAGGGCATTACTTTTATTTTTTCCTTTGTAAAGACTGGTGAAATTTGCCTTAAAAAAAGATTTTTGCTTTCTCTTTGCCGTCGTTAATGAAATGCACTTTATCTTTTAGGGGTGCTACTGCGATTATTCTGAAGAATCTAAATTATCAAATAGAGTAGAAAATGGTAATCAAACCTCATGTGTTCCCCTACTCTACTCTGATTCCATACTTTCAAAATATATCAACAGACAACTTTGACGTCATCGTTAGAATTTATTGTTTACCGATCTCGCATATAAATTTAGCAATTGTACACTTATAAGGTAGGATTCTTTTCACATTTCTTGTATTTAAAAATTAAATGAAATTTTCACAGAATCAAGAGGACAATATCACTAAGTGATGGTATCAGTGAGATTAAATTTGACCGTTTAATATTAGAGGCAAGGTCAGGTCAAGGTCATTATCTTTTAGAATAAAAAATTACTGTTTCCAATCATGCAATCCCTACTTGTAATTCAAAAGATTGAATGTTTTTCTTTTTGCTTAAAAAGATACTACCATATAGGGCCTATAAGATAATATTACCAAATTGACATGGATAATTTAAATAAAACGGATATTTGCTGATCCGAATTTCCTCTACTTTTCTTAAATTTTTAGGATTTATTAGTTATTTTTATATCTTTCCTATATTTAACTTTTTCTAATTTTCACATATAGTAAAGTTGTTAAATAAAGGTACAAAATGATACAAAAACTAAAACTTTTGATCGTTTACTAAGAGAGAAATAACACTTTTTACGGATTTTTGGCTCAAATCTGTACTAGATTTGAAGCATTTAAAAGCCAACATAGTTCTAGTATGTATGAAAAATCTTATTTATTAGATATATTTTAAAACTTTAGTTCCTTATTATTAATCTAACTTACATTTGAAAATTTTGTCTAGTCTTTGATTGCATAAAAATTATAACTAAATTCAATGTTCTATAATAAATTTGAGAGGCAGAAAAGAAGATATTTTCATACGCCACCATTCTGCCAAAAATATAGTCCCTGTTAGTTTTCAAACGAAGTTTACCATTTCTATTTAAAGTTGTATAACTGTGATGAGGAAAGAAAAATGTGGTCTTTTAAATCTCTTACATCTAAATATATAAGACATATCAACAAATGTACTTTGAATAAACCAGCTAATCAGAAACCAGAGAAGAATCCTACCTTATAATTATAAATACGAGTTATATCGCTTAAACCACTGTAGTTTTCATTCAAAGGGCGACAACACAGTTTTAACTGTGCATGCTCGCTTAAGCTATTTCAATGTCATCTGAAGGGAGGCAACAGTTGTCACCTTGTGCGTGAGGGAGACATTACGAGTTGTCTCCATGCACGTGACCTGCCCTAAACCAATCAGATTGACTGTATAATTCTGAAGGATAATAATGTAGTTACACTGTATATTGTATAACATATATTGCCGACGACACAATGACTTACGTTAATGATTTATTGTTTAACGTTAAATTTAAGATATGTTCAATTTGAAGGTGTTTTTAAAGGGGAAAAAATCTTTTTGTCGCCTATTGTAGAAGTACGTCAGTTTTGCTGGTATAAACTTGGTTGGAACAGACAGTTACCGTCTTAGTTTATAAACGGTTTATAAAGACTGTACCTACCCAGTTTATTAAGAAATACGTAAACACTAAATAAATGGTAACAAGTTTTCTGGGAAATGAACTCTTAATTGGTCATGTTATCAAATTCTGTGAAGCCCTAAGGGCTTGTAAGTAGATTTGATCACCTACCAACTAAAAGTTCATTTCCCAGTGAACTTTTTAACATTATTGTTCATTACTTATATTTACAATTTAGACGAATTAATTTCCAGTAAACTGCATTTATTACGCGAAAGGACCGTCATATTGCTATGTTGTGACGCGCAATGATCTAGAAGTTGTCTGGAAAGTTCACCTCGCTCCAATATTTGAATGTTTACATCCATGTTTAGCAGTCCACTTCAGGAAATATCTGTATACAGTGTATAGTGAAAGAACAATCATGATCGCCGCTGAGAATAATCTATATTTATTTCATAAGTTCTTAAAATATTTGAAGTCAAAGGCGTTGGTATCACCTGTCTCAGTTTACATAACTCCAAAGGAATTTCGGGTCAAAAACGTAATGTCGGTTTTAGGCTTATTATAGTATTCAAAACATTATTCACATCGAAAGAAAATTTTCTGTACATTTCGTGATTGTAAATATCCATATTGTTTATCATTTTATCCTTTTCATTGTTATTAACTTAGAAATATTCCAAAACAAGTTGCACCGTGACAGAAATATGTAGACAAAATATCACCTCGCTCTATGACCTCTGACCCCCGAAAATTCACATAGAAATATTTACATTTCCATATATGTTCCCTTAAGATTCCCTGCAAATTAAAGTAGTGCTCATTTTCTCATGAACTACAATGGGTGAGCATGAATACTAGTATCTCCATTGTTACGTCAAAAGAATGTGCCTGACGTCGAAACTATAGTGCAAACTGTTTTGCTCTAAAAATTACCGTTAAATTGTGGCATCTAATCAGAAAAAATAATTAAAATATAAGAAAAAAAATATGATTTATTATTATTTTTTTTTTTTGGAAAATTTATGAAGTACATGAACTACAACGCCCATGTAACTGCGAAAAGTGACCCCCATAGAATATTGACCAGGGTTATTTTTCTACGTAGACATTTTACCCGCTGGTCAATATTCTACGTAGAAAAATGACACACTTTTTGTAGAAATTATGGCCTTTGGGTCGTTTTTCTCCAGATGCATTGTAGAAAAATAACCCCGTAGAATATTGACACCTTGTCATTTTTTGATGCAAAAGCATTCGTTTAGGGAGGAATATTCTTGTTAGAAAAATGCATACCAGTAATATCAAGCAGCCTTATATGATATGAAGTGTTCATTTCTGAAAGCTTTGAAGCTTAAATAACAAAATCAAAGCTATACGTTACCTAAAATTAATATACTCAACAAAAAATCAAGGATTATATATAATATACAGGCGCGGATCCAGGATTTGGAGTTAGGGGGGGCGCCAAAATTAGGCAAGGGGTCTGGGGGCCCAGGGGGCGAAGCCCCCGGAAGCTCCTGGATTCTAGAGATTTTGAAGGGTTAAAATGAGGTCTACCAAAGCCCTGGTGGGGGCCCAGGGGGCGAAGCCCCCGGAAGCTCCTGGATTCTAGAGATTTTGAAGGGTAAAAATGAGTTCTACCAAGTAGACATATTTGATTTACGCTAACTTTTACAATCTTAGGGGGGGCGCGCGCCGGGTGCGCCCCCCTTAAATCCGCCACTGATATATTCTACGTTACCTAAAATTAATATACTCAACAAAAAGTCAAGGGTTATGTATAATATATTCTACGTAGAAAAATGACCCCCTGGTCAATATTCTACAGGGGTCACTTTTCGTCGTTACATCGGGATATTTATCATGAAGAGTCAACTCGCTACATGAAATATGCCGGCGTGAAGAGTCATAGTTCATGTCATCATGAATCTTCAAAAATTAAATTCATTTCTTATGATTCTATTATAACTTGGATAGCTATTACGCCCATTCTCAGTAATAATGTGCAATTACGGTATATCAGAGACGTAAAATTCAACTTGAGTATACGCTAAATTTTTTTCCTGCAAAGTTTTCTCCAGATAATTCTGAGTTATATGGTAAAATATCCATAACACCAATTTGTTGATGACAAAATTATGACAAATTGAAATACATGGTATTTTTTCTTTAAAATCACCCCAATATATACGTTACTGTGTATATTGATATTGGAAATACAATGATTAAGGCATTTTGACTACTTTAGAAAACATTTATATGCAGGAATATAATTCTTATTCGATGCAAGGGCAAATAATCTGTACTTTTTAAGGCATAAGAGTCAATAATCCTCTTTTTTAGAACAACTGAAGAACACTTTTAATAATTACTGAAAAATGTAGTATGTTACGTTACTTATTACTTTTAATTGCCTTCATGAAAAACATGACCTGTATCAAATTGAAATAAGTGGACGATGGAAAAATCAGTAAATTCAAAAACAATCATAATTATAATATTTATAAAGAATAATATACGGTCTCAGAATTGTGTACGTCTAAAGTAACGTAAGTATTAACTAATAAGGTAATTTGGTAACTATCAACCGTAATTAGATTACACTGTTTGAATACTTCATATGGATAAGTTTACATACCATTTTGAAAATCCAGACTATAACTGAATCAGAATATGAAAACAAATGATAAAATATTACGTTATTGTCGTAACGTAAAATCGTTACATACGTTACTAGCTATGACAAAAGATTTTATATGATTTGTTGGGTTAAAGTTTAAAATCTTGCAATTTTTGTGTTTTTTCCTGAAGGTATAGATCTATCAAATTGTGTTTGTACCATAATCAACAAATTTGGTCATCTATTGAAATAAACTAGGGGAAATTTATAAACAAAGAAGTACTGAATAGATCAAAGATTTTGTAGTGATTAAAAAGAGTATTAGGTATATAGATAATAAAGTTTACGAGTTAATTATAATTTAAAATGGTAGAATTATTGTCAACATAACTCCTGCCTTTATAAAAACCTTATTTTTTTTATTTAAAAAAAAGATATGAAAAATTAAGGCTCAGTTAATACCAACGTTACCGAATGTTATGTAGGTATCCGAAAATTTCGAAGCTCTTTAAGATTTACTGATATGCATGTACTACATTGATATTTATTGCATATCTGTATTTACAACCATGAGTTTCTTACTTTAAACATCAAGTAGAGAGGTACATCATGTGGAAAACACGTGATACAAGAATATGCGTAATATTCTTTCAGTAACGTAAGTATTGGTAACGTATGTAAATTCCGGTAAGTTAATACACTGTACATTTTTCAAATGTTGAGAATGATTTAAAAATGTGTATGCAATAAAAAATATGAACCATTTCCTAATCATATAAGCACCATTAGTAGGGCCTAACACATTTATATACTTTTAGAATGATGTATAACGTATGTATTTGCTAAAATACAACCGACGCAGTTTTATAATGCGTATATGTCGTTTGAAAATATTTCAAGGAAAGTAAATATCAGATAAATTTTACAAGATAGTACAAGGTGTCTACTGTTTGATTTTCTTGAAAATGAAAATATATTTGCATAAACATAATCTACAAGCTCAGTTATATGATGGCGTTACGTAGGTATCAAACAACTGGGCGACAACGACATGCTGCAAAAAAATTGCCATTTACAAGTGATTTATGCTTTACTTTTATAATTATTTTTTACTCTCATATGGTGTGCAATAAATTTCTGTGCATAAAAATACACGTTTATTATATTTGAGTTTTTCAATTATGTTATATTTTTGAAATACGGATTTGGCGACAGTAACGTATGTATTGTTTTCATAAATACAGAAACGTATTTGTCTCGGAAGACTTTTCCCGATATTGCTCATTTTTGTGGATGTTGACGGACCATAACCTATGTTTGCTTGCTCGTACTGAAAAACATTCTTATATTATTAAATATCGAGTAACAAGGGAACGACATTAATTGCACCTTATTGCTGAGAATGGGCGATTAAATTCTTTCCTTAAATCACAGGAAGTTACAGTTATTTAGAAGAGACACTGTCACAGGCCATGAAGAATAACTTCCTTTATTTTTTGAGGATTGCAAAATAAATCAAATTTAAGCAACAAACAGTTTTTATATAATATATGTAGTAGTGATAACCCCTAAACCAAGGGGCAGTAATTGTCATTAGTCCGTATTCACTCTAAATGTTAATACTTATGCAAAACCATTTATTTCATAGCTTTTTGATTGTTAAAAGCTACTTTTTTCTTTACAAAATTCATTTCATTTAAACATTTCAAAACATAATGAACTTACCTGCATATCCGTAAAAAAAATTGGAATTCTAAAAAAGCAAATAAAATTGGTATTTTAACGAGATGAGAAAACATTCTCCGAGTAATACACATATCTTGCTTGGCTTATGATTGTCAACTGTTGGGTCGAACACAAGTTTTAACGATTAATAATTTATATGTTTTTAAAAGCAATATGAGCTGCATTTTAAAAAAATTTATTTTGCTGCTAAAAAATATTTGTATGAAACTACCAAAGTAAAGCAGATGAAAGAATTTTATATACAACCCAATATACAGTTTTATATAAGAAATTATTATTGTACAGGACGATGTACGTCAGTTTGATTCCATCGAAGGTTATAAATACTTCTTTCAACGCAAATATGAACAACAGAAGTTCATTGCTGTTTTTTTCTGTCATTGAAATAGTTATTAACGATTTTGCAACAAAAAATTCCGACATCAAAGTTATCAAAAATTACTTCCATTACTTTCCTTCCGATCAAGTTTTTCTTAAAACTTTTTTTTTCTAGACAGCAAATAAAAAGAAATATAATATTTTTAGGTGACCTTCACAAAAAAAAAGAAGTTAAAAAAGAAAATCATCTTCCTAGGAAACAAAATTTTAAAATGATATCAACATTTAAACTATAAGAGCATGACCTTAATGACAAAATGAAGATGCTGATTGAAAAAACATTGTTTTATTTTCAAAGCATATTGACTGAAACCTTTAATCTGCGGCTAATATCAAAACTTTAAGAATGTCCGACTAAAACATCAATGATTTGTCATTAGTTTAGATTACATTTTGATCAAATTATTTGGATATGTGGTTCATTTTTGCAAAGTTGCCTGTGTTAGTACAAAAATATGAGCTGCAAATTTGACATGGAAAAATTTTGATGTAAATTTGTAATCAACTATTACAATGACAGAAAAATAGTACTGTTGTTCATATTTGCAATGGAAGAATTTTTACAAGCTTTAAATGAAGCAAAATTACATTATTACGAAAGCCCAGAAGACACTATGGTCAGAGACTAAAATATAAAACAATAACCACAGGTACTTGTTGACAGGACCCCCCCCCCCCCCCATATACACCCCTGGTCAAAATATTTTTTTTTTATGTATTCCATATGAAAAATCCAAAAAATAACATAGATTTAACGATTTACTTGAAAAGTCATACCCTGGTATTATAAAATAGAACTCTATTTTATAATACCAGGGTATGACTTTTTAATTAAATCGTTAAATCTATGTTATTTTTTGGATCTTTCATATGGAATACGTTGTAAATAAGTACTAGAAACATACTTCATGACAAAAAAAGAAAAAAAAATTTGATCAGGGGTGTATATGGGGGGGGGGGGGGTCCTGTCCACAAGTACCTGTGTAGAAAACAGTAACTTTTGCCTATGTCCATTCAAAATTAACGTCCAATAACCATGATAACCCCTATTTTTCGGGGGTGGGGTTGGGATAAGGGGATTTACAATATTTTTTTTTAATTTCTCATTCCAAATGGGTCTGAACAGAAAGAAATCATTATCTTTACTAAGCATGCATGTTTCAGCCATCCGTATTTAAGGGGCTTTCTATTGGTTTCACAAACTTGGTCACTGGCCACGTTCTAATACCGTGTCACAAACACTATCCACCTTGAAACCTGTAGTACTAATTATTACAGAGACGTAGCATCGATTTTGAAAGGAAGGGGGGGGGCAGAAAAATATTTCAAACGTAAAAAAAAAATGACAGAAAAATTTGTCCAAACCCGAAAATTCTATTTCGGGGCGTAAAAGGGGACGGGAGGGGGTGGGGAGGGAGGGGTTCGAACTTCATTTAATTTCTTTTAATACACTACCACTTAACCTTCTTTGACTATACTGCACCACTGCATCAAAACGGGGGGGGGGGGGGGGGGGGGGGGCTCGGCAACCGACCTTTCGATGAACATTTTCAATAGTAAAAAAAATTATGTTTGTAACAAAGGGGGAGGCATGTTCTGTTAATCTTAGTTTACTATTATGTCATCAACCCTTTAACCAAAGTAGATAATTCGAAATATATATATTCTTTATATAAATCTATTATGACATTTAAGAAGCTATTATAAACTAAGCATTTCTTGCAGATCAAAGTCCAATATTTCTTTAAATTTCGTTCTGATAATACATAACACTTTTTCTTGCTTTGTAATTTAATCAAATGACCTCTTCGGTATAAATATACTCAACGGTTTCTTGATAGTAAAAAATAATAAAGGGGAGTAATTGAATCTCAAACCGCCTTTTGATTGGTTAGTTTGGATCTTGAATCTTGAAACTCGAATTTCGAATCTCGTATTTCGAAACTCGAATTTCGAATGAGCCTTCTGGGCTTTCCTCTATCACCATCTGTTCCCAAGCTATGACCAGGTTCAAGTTTTTCATAAGTACAGAATTATTCAAAATCAAAGTCAGAATGTCAGGGTTAGTGGTATAAAATAAAAGGTCTTGCCACTAAGTTATGGCCAAGGTTAAAAAAATTTTAAGAGTAGGTCAAACTCCACGATCAAGGTCAGAAGGTCAAGGTTATTGGTATTCAATAAAAGGTCTTGTCACAATAATTACTTTTGTGAAGTATGAAAGCCCTTTTGTTTGTCAACAAAAAATGCTCTTTAGATCCTATCCCCTTTTATCCATTTCCTGTGTTCTTATTTTATGGATTTCTAGGATACTTTTTCTACTATTCTTACCAATCAATTACATGTATGTCTAAAATACGATCCCTTCTGGGACCTGAGATCAAAGCATCAATTCTCAAGAAAAATAACATTTATCTGGCAGCATTAATTGCAAATCATACATAAGAATGCTCCTGTTGGCTAATCCGAAAATAATCTTTCAATATAATTTTGACCTAATTCAGATCATTCTTTATTATTAGTTTGTAACAATTTAATTTTTAGAATGAAAAGAACTTTTTTTTAGTTCTGTCTTCAATGAAAATTGTTTGTTATGACAACTTTCCAAGATCATTACCCCCCCCCCCCCACACACACACACACACACATACATAAATTATACCAAACAGAAATCAAATATTGTCCCTTCATATACTTTGTTTAAAAAGCTGGACAGAAAATTCTGATTTAAATATTATATTTAAACTCTACCGAAATTGAAATTATTTGTCTTCTGCGTCAATCAGTAATAATGTGCCTTCTAGCATAGCTGAAGTGGATTGAAAATGAATTTCAACCTATAGAATTTCAATCCAATGTTTTCTTGACTGTCTGCATCGAGTCGTACCCATCCATTTCAATGTTTATCATTAAATGTTTTGATTGTAACAGATAAAAATGACGTAAGCTGAATATTTCCAATCTTGTTCCATGGTCTCATACGTGCCCATTTTCTCGTCTACAGTAGTCATAATAACAGAAATATATTAACATTTAGTACAAATATTATTTGAAAAAAAAAAAAAAGATTTGGCATCGCTTTTGTTCTATTTCAATATGACGATTAAAATTATTAGAATAAATACGGCTATTACCTTGGTTAAACAGGTGCTTTTTCATTATCAATTTGACGCAACTATTTTACATCTTAGTTGACGTCATAGTACTGCATCCTTGACCTTTTAGTCGTATTATTATTCGGCGTGCAACGGTTTTCAGAAGTCTCTGATGGCAAAGGCCAAAGTAGGTGTCTGAAGCAACTTAAAAAAATATTTTAAAATATATTTATTTTTTACAGAAGTAAACATAATCTGACAGTGCATGCATGTTCACATATAAAACAGTTGCATGCTTTCTAAAATCAATTGCAACCTGTGTATGTAAGCTATCTTTTCCACTACATACACAATACCAGTTATAACCATCTTGTATCTTTTCTTTGAATTTAAAATACACTGTATATTTAAATTGATTATATATTTATATTAATTATAAACAAATGCATTTCTAGGAATCTAGATATGTCCCTGTGAATTTTTCACGAATCACTTAAATTCATTCACGTTAACAATTATACCTGATACACATATTCAAAATTTATATAATTTTTTTTAAAAAATCCTATTTCAGTCTTTGAAATGATATGATTGGATGATGACTTTTTGTTGATTTCTCTGTCATATGCCTGTGATGTCTCCCTCTCTAATGTCAGTCTTCATCAATGTCCATCCCCTTCGACTTGGTTTTTGTTTTTTTTCTCCTCTGTTTTTTGCCAGAATCATCCCCCATGTCAACTGTAAAGTAAAAATTATAAATATATGTATTACTTGGTTTCAATCCTATTTGAAGCTTTAAAACAAATCTTTCTCATTCTTATAAGAAATGCTATAAATGTAATTTTTGACAATAGAAGTGGCATTTTGATGTTCATAACAAGTTAAGAGTTATAATTTGTAATTGGTACACGGTTTGAAATCAAATTATAATTAATCATTTTACAGTAAAGTGTTGAATAATTATTACAAAACCCAACCTGTCATAAATTGATAACAAGAGGCCCATGGGCCACATTGCTCACCTGAGCACTGTGGCTAGCATAAAAGCAGAAACTAGTTTATTATTGAAAAGTTTAAACCCAAACGTAGTCCCAACCATTCCTTAAAGGGGAGAGGGTATGATTTCACAAACTTGAATCTACACTACCTGAGAATGCTTCCATATACATGTATGACCAATCATGGCTTTGCTATTCTTGAGAAGATTTTTAAAGAATTTTACTATACCCTAAAATCTTGAAAATAAGAAGGATTTAATAATAAGCCGGTTTTGAAAATAAGCCACCTATTTCTTGCATTAAAAATTACTCGAAAATAAGCCAGTTTTGAAAATAAGCCGGTCATGACAATGCCATTTAGGAAAGATGTTAAACATTTGACGATTTCCTCGTCTTAAAAATTTGACGAGTGAAAACTTTGACGATATTTATCTATTGTGCAAAATAAAAAATTATCTTTCTTTAATTCATTTAACCTTTACCAATTTCTGCATAAGACATAGTACGAACGAGTACGAGTAACGACTCCATAGTACGAACTAAGTCTGTAGCTACTAATGAACGTATGTAAAATTACTAAATAAAGGGTTGTTTATAAAGTTAATTTTTTTTTCACCAGTAATCATGTTACGCTGGCTAAAAAAACTTAATTGCGGAACCAGCTAAAATGGTGAATTTTTTTCATGAAATTTTCAGAACAATAATTATCTCATCTAGACCTGTGCAAGCTAACGATGTGTTAAAAGGTGGTAATAATTAAAAAAGTAAATGGATAAAAGAAAGTTTTTGTTTGTAAAGCATTTAACTGCCAGGTAATACTGCCCGAGGCAAGATCGAAACCTGCTGATCGGCAGGGCTTGGTAGTAATTACATTTCAATGTACCGTATACATGTAATTGAGTTGTTTAAATATGTGTTTGTTTGATTATAATTTATCAAGTAATTCAATTGCAAGCGGATATCTTATATATTATTTTTACTTTTTTAAAACAAGTTTATATTTCATGTAAATTCATATGCTGTATACAATGAAATTAACTTTTCGGGATCGGCATTCTCAGAATATAAAGTAGACGATCCTAAAGAACGTATACCGGGAAACGCCAATGAATACAAGAGTGCTCTCTTCTCTTACCAGTTTTTTGCATTGATAATAAGCCGCAATTTGAAAATAAGCCGGTCTTGAAAATAAGCCCCCACTTTCTTACCAAAACTTAAAATAAGCCGCGGCTTATTTTCAAGATTTTAGGGTATATTTCTATGTTAAACTTTGGTCAGCCAGTGTGGCCCCACCCAACCCCCGAGGGTCATGATTTGCATAAACTTGAATCTACACTACCTGAGGATGCTTCCATATACATATGATCAATCATGGCTTTGTTATTCTTGAGAAAAAGATTTTTAAAGAATTTTCCTATACATGTATATTTCTATGTAAAGCTTTGGTTGGCCATTGTGGCCCTGCCCTACCCCCGGGGGTCATGATTTGAACAAACTCGAATCTACACTACCTGAGGATGCTTCCATATAAATATGACCAATCATGGCTTTGTTATTCTTGAGAAAATTTTTTTTAAAGAATTATCCTATATATTTCTATGTAAAACTTTGGTCGGCCATTGTGGCCCCGCCCAACCCAGGGGGTTATGATTTGAACAAACATGAATCTACACTACCTGAGGATGATTCCACATGAGTTTCATCTTTCCTGGCCCAGTGGTTCTTGAGAAGAAGATTTGTTAAAAATGTCATTAATTTTTCACTAAGTCATTATCTCCCCTTGGAAGAGGGTGTGGCCCTTTATTTGAACAAACTTAAATCCCCTTCACCTAAGAATACTTTTTGGCATGTTTGGTTGAAATTGGCCCAGTAGTTCTTGAGAAGAAGATGAAAATGTGAAAAGTTTACAGACAGACGGACAGTTAGCTGGACAGCTAGACAGACGGACTGGCGCTGGACAAAATGTGATCAGAAAAGCTCACTTGAGCTTTCAGCTCAGGTGAACTATTTATTGCTGTAGTGAAGCATTTGAAATTACTGTACTTTCCACAAGTTCACTTAAAGTCATCGTCGGAAACCCATGGGTGATCTCGTCTTTACTTATCACCTGTGGGCAAACTAGCTAAAATATCGGCATAAAATATGCTAATTTGTTGTTTTTAGTCAACCAATCAGAAAGTTGGAACTCTTCAATTTTGAAAAATACGTTTATTACTTTGCTATTTATGGTAAATATTTTGACGCTCGTTAAAACGTGCAAAGTTTGATTTAAAACAATGAAAGTAAATTCGTACAGGTCATTGACATTAATATCTGTCAGATATTATGAAGGAGTACCTCTTTCTAACTGCAAAATGCACTGGTGAGGGGATTTATCAGCTGTGTTAACAACGGAATGAGTTTTTCATGTTTTTGGCAATGCCGAACATGCATATGTAACGTGAACTGTGATTCGTTGTTTCGCATCGTGACTCTGTGATGCGGCCAATCAAATGATCCATGCATATTTAATTACATACGACGATTTTTCGGCAAGTTTTCCCACGGGTGATAAGTAATGACGAGATCACCCTTGGGTTTCCGATGATGCCTTAAAGTCAGCAGATTTTGTTTTGGGAAAGAGCAAGAGCCACTTTGGGCCTTATTTGGCCCTACCCCCGGGGGTCATGATTTGAACAAATTTGAATCTACACTACCTGAGCATGCTTCCATATATATATATATATGATGAATTATGGCTTTGACATTCTTGAGAAGAAGATTTTTAAAGAATTTTCCTATATATTTCCATGTAAAACTTTGGGCGGCCATTTTGGCCCCGCCCTACCCCCGGGGGTCATGATTTGAACAAATTTGAATCTACACTACCTGAGCATGCTTCCATATATATATATATGATGAATTATGGCTTTGTCATTCTTGAGAGGAAGATTTTTAAAGAAATTTCCTATATATTTCTATGTAAAACTTTGGTCGGCCATTTTGGCCCCGTCCTACCCCCGGGGGTCATGACTGGAACAAACTTGAATCTACACTACCTGAGCATGCTTCCATATAAATATGATGAATTATGGCTTTGTCATTCTTGAGAAGAAGATTTTTAAAGAATTTTCCTATATATTTCTATGTAAAACTTTGGTCGGCCATTTTGGCCCTGCCCTACCCCCGGGGGTCATGATTTGAACAAAATTGAATCTACACTACCTGAGCATGCTTCCATATATATATGATGAATTATGGCTTTGTCATTCTTGAGAAGAAGATTTTTAAATAATTTTCCTATATATTTCTATGTAAAACTTTGGTAGGCCATTTTGGCCCCACCCTACCCCCGGGGGTCATGATTTGATCAAACTTGAATCTACACTACCTGAGCATACTTCCATATAAATATGATGAATTATGGCTTTGTCATTCTTGAGAAGAAGATTTTTAAAGAATTTTCCTATATATTTCTATGTAAAACTTTGGTCGGCCATTTTGGCCCCGCCCTACCCCCGGGGGTCATGATTTGAACAAATTTGAATCTACACTACCTGAGCATGCTTCCATATATATATATATGATGAATTATGGCTTTGTCATTCTTGAGAGGAAGATTTTTGAAGAAATTTCCTATATATTTCTATGTAAAACTTTGGTCGGCCATTTTGGCCCCGCCCTACCCCCGGGGGTCATGATTGGAAAAAATTTGAATCTACACTACCTGAGCATGCTTCCATATATATATGATGAATTATGGCTTTGTCATTCTTGAGAAGAAGATTTTTAAAGAATTTTCCTATATATTTCCATGTAAAACTTTGGTCGGCCATTGTGGCCCCGCCCTACCCCCGGGGGTCATGATTGGAACAAAATTGAATCTACACTACCTGACGTTGTTTCTCCATAAGTTTCCTCTTTCCTGACACAGTGGTTCTTGAGAAGAAGATTTTTAAAATATGCCACCATATTTTCATTTATTCCCAATTATCTCCCCTTGTATGAGGGCGTGGCCCTTCATTTGAACAAACTTGAATCCCCTTTACCCAAGGATACTTTGTGGCAAGTTTGGTTGAAATTGGCCCAGCGGTTCTTGAGAAGAAGTTAAAAATGTGAAAAGTTTACAGACAGACAGACGGACAGACAAACGGACGCCGGACAAAATGTGATCAGAAAAGCTCACTTGAGCTCTCAGCTCAGGTGAGCTAAAAATCAAAACCGCTCTCGTTAGGTTGCAAATGCAGTATTTATCACTTGGAGTGTTGGTGAACACGTATCTATTAATCATAACATAATTTTCCCTCTAGTCAATGCATTATGACGTCATGAAATGCATCATTTTCCTCATATTCTGTAAATTCCTTTGAAAATGGCCTATAGTTGAAGTATTTTTAGCTCACCTGAGCCGAGGCTCAAGTGAGCTTTTCTGATTTCATTTTGTCCGGTGTCCGTCTGTCTGTCTGTCCGTAAACTTTTCACATTTTTGACTTCTTCTCAAGAACCGCTGGGCCAATTTCGACCAAACTTGCCACAAAGTTACCTTGAGCGAAGGGGATTCAAGTTTGTTCAAATAAAGGGCCACGCCCTCATTCAAGGGGAGATAATTGAGAATTAGTGAAAATTTGGTGGTATGTTTTAAAAATCTTCTTCTCAAGAACCACTGTGCCAGGAAAGATGAAACTTATGGGGAAACATTCTCAGGTAGTGTAGATTTAAATTTGTTCAAATCATGACCCCCGGGGGTAGGGCGGGGCCACAATGGCCGATCAAAGTTTTACATGGAAATATATAGGAAAATTCTTTAAAATTCTTCTTCTCAAGAACAGCAGAGCCATAATTGCTCAAATTTATATGGAAGCATCCCCAGGTAGTGTAGATTCAAATTTGTTCAAATCGTGACCCCCGGGGGTAGGGCGGGGCCACAATGGCCGACCAAAGTTTTACATAGAAATATATAGGAAAATTCTTTAAAAATCTTCTTCTCAAGAACAGCAGAGCCATAATTGCTCATATTTATATGGAAGCATCCCCAGGTAGTGTAGATTCAAATTTGTTCAAATCGTGACCCCCGGGGGTAGGGCGCGGCCGCAATGGCAGACCAAAGTTTTACATAGAATTATATAGGAAAATTCTTTAAAAATCTTCTTCTCAAGAACAGCAGAGCCGTAATTGCTCATATTTATATGGAAGCATCCCCAGGTAGTGTAGATTCAAATTTGTTCAAATCGTGACCCCCGGGGTAGGGCGCGGCCACAATGGCCGACCAAAGTTTTACATAGAAATATATAGGAAAATTCTTTAAAAATCTTCTTCTCAAGAACAGAAAAGCTATAATTGCTCATATTCATGTGGAAGAATCCCCAGATAGTGTAGATTCAAGTTTGTACAAATCATGACCCCCGGGGGTAGGGCGGGGCCAAACTTTTGGATTTAAACTTTTCAATAGTAAACCAATTACTACTTTTTCCTAGCCACAATGTTTGGGTGAGCGATGTGGCCCTTGGGCCTCTTGTTTAAATATTTCATATAAAGCACAACCTCTGATCCAAAATATTGAATGCATAATGAAAGATTTGTTTCTGAAGATCAAAAACCACGTTTTATTTTTTGGATCGTGGGCTGTGCTCATATTTCAATTCTTTGCTGAAGGTAGTCAAATAAGCAGGTTTTCTGCAAATAACAAGAACATTGCAATTTCTCAAAGCCCGTTTTCCAATATCTGGATTCTCAAAAAGAAATTTTATTACAGGAAATGAAAGCACCAAGTGTCTACTTTTAAATTACTTTGATATATGATATGGGAAAGAGGGTGATAGTTAATTAATTGATATAAGTACAGGGCCATTTTATGCATAAAGTGAACCTAGCTCTTACTGATTAATTCTGATTTTGAAATTGTACATAATTCATCCGATGATGTACACTATACTGCTTGAGGAGGTCAATACTTTTTTAATTTTGAGATATTAAAATTCCTTCTCTTTCCCCCCCCCCCCCCACATTTTTTTTTTGGATTTATCAATATTTGAATATTTTTAACATGCAATTAATCTATCTACTCTTTGGAGCACCTGTGAACCATATTTCTCAACAGAGTTCTAAATATTTTCAATCCTAAATTATCCTGTACTAATGCTATCATTATCTTACCATCTTCCATTTCCACAGTCTCTTTTTTCTTCTCGTGCTTCAGTCGCTTTAGTACTTTTCTCTTCCTCTTCCCACTAACTTTTATGCGGGCACTTTTTGTATGAACTCTGAAGACCCAAAATGTACAGAGAAATATGAAAAATAATGCATCAAATATACAGTAAAACTCAGTTGTAACAAAGTTGTCAGGACCTGTGAAATTACTTCGCTATATCCATATAAATTACTTATATCTGTATAAATGATTCATATAGCTGGGGATCTAAGATAACTTCGCTATATCCGTAAATTAGCAATATCCATGTTCATACTAAATGAGTTTTACTGTATATATAAATCATCTTTCACGTCAATCTTTAGTTACTCTAACCAAGGAAAAACAAGAGGCCAATAGGTCACATTCCTCACCTAAGCTAGGAAAAACAGTGAAAATCAATCCAATAATGAAAAACTTAAATGCATAAGTGGTCCCAGCCTAACCCTAAAGGCCAAGGGAGGGGGTATTATTTGAATTAACTTGAATCTATACTAAGAATGCTTACATATTCTGAGATATTCTGAACATTAGAGGATAAATCACTCACTTGACATGCTTCTATTGTATTTCACTAAGATATTCTGAACATTAGAGGATAAATCACTCACTTGACATGCTTCTTTTGTATCTCACTGAGATATTCTGAACATTAGAGGATAAATCACTCACTTGACATGCTTCTTTTGTATCTCACTGAGATATTCTGAACATTAGAGGAAAAATCACTCACTTGACATGCTTCTTTTGTTTCTCACTGAGATATTCTGAACATTAGAGGATAAATCACTCACTTGACATGCTTCTTTTGTTTCTCACTGAGATACTCTGTCCCTGGGATGCTCTTTATATCCGGCTTCTGTTGTTTCTTCTTTAAAACTGATGCTTGATGTTTGGCTTTAGAACTCACCAACCTACTCTTTTTGGTCTACAAATAAAAAAAAGGATCAAACTGTTCCAAAATTATTAAGACATTATAGCTTGTTTTTCTTTTACTTTAACACCGACAAATGCAATGGTTTTTAAAAAATCACAATGTGACATGCTTTTACTTCTTCAATCAAAAGCCAATGACTATTTTAACATTAAGAATAATTTATTCAAAGTACACTATATAACTGGAAAAATGGATAATGGAAAAAAACATAGAAATTTTTATTAACGGCCCAAGAGATTGAAAGTGCCACCTCAGCATTGAAGATAGAATAAACTAAATAGTTCAGTAATAATTGTTAAATTAAATTCAGATGTTAATCTGATGAGACTTGAAACTTTGGAATAGGCAGCAATAAATAGAATTTAATTATATGTACCCTAGTGTAGTCTACTCTTTTGCCAGTTTATACAGAAATCATTCCAAAAACTTGTGTTAATTAAGAAACCTCTTTTACCTTGAAAGTATCAAAACTATGAAAGTCAAGATGTGTTTGATTGACACATAGGTGTATCCTTGCACTTTCACAAATTAAACTTTATCCATAATGTTTTTAAAAGACAAGAACAAATTTTGTTGTGCATTAACATGATTAATGAAAAATATAACCAGAAGTCTCTGTCGAGACTGTAGCTCTACTGGTTTGTACTTATCAAAAACCATTGCACTATTTTATGTATCTTTGTGTAGTCTACTTGTGTGCCAACTTATTTTGAAATCAAACTAAAACTGTAGAAGGAGTAGAGTTTTAAAGGAATTTTACAGAAAATTCTATTTTTAGTAACCATGGTAACACCGTTCATCGCAATCAAAAACCGATGGAATATTCTATGTATCTTAGTGTAGTCTACTTGTGTGCTAAGTTATATTGAAATCAGACCAAAACTGTAGAAGGAGTAGCATTTTAAAGAAATTTCACAGAGAATTCTATTTTAGTAACCATGGCAACACCGTTCATCGAAATCAAAAACCGATGAAGTATTCTAATGATCTTTGTGTAGTCTACTTGTGTGCAAAGTTATATTGAAATCAGACCAAAACTGTAGAAGGAGTAGAGTTTTATAGGAATTTCACAGAAAATTCTATTTTTAGTAACCATGGTAACACCGTTCACCGAAATCAAAAACCGATGCACTATTCTATATATCTTAGTGTAGTCTACTTGTGTGCCAAGTTATATTGAAATCAGACCAAAACTGTAGAAGGAGTAGTGTTTTAAAGGAATTTCACAGAGAATTCTAGTTTTAGTAACCATGGTAACACTTTTCATCGAAATCAAAAACCGATGCACTATTCTATGTATCTTAGTGTAGTCTACTTGTGTGCCAAGTTATATTGAAATCAGACCAAAACTGTAGAAGGAGTAGCGTTTTTAAGGAATTTCACAGAAAATTCTATTTTTAGTAACCATGGCAACACCGAACATCAAAATTAAAAACCGATGCACTATTCTATGTATCTTAGTGTAGTCTACTTGTGTGCCAAGTAATATTGAAATCAGACCAAAACTGTAGAAGGAGTAGTGTTTTAAAGAAATTTCACAGAGAATTCTATTTTTAGTAACCATGGCAACACCGTTCATTGAAATTAAAAACCGATGCACTATTCTATGTATCTTAGTGTAGTCTACTTGTGTGCCAAGTAATATTGAAATCAGACTAAAATTGTAGGAGGAGTAGCGTTTTGAAAAATTGTTTACAGACAGACGGACAGACAGACAGCTAGACAGACGGACGGACGCCGGACGCATTACTATTGCATAAGCTCTTCTGGTCTCTGACCAGTAGAGCTAAAAATCAGGGCAATCCAGAAAGTTCAGAGTAGAAATGCAAGAAAGCAAAACCAACTCACTCAATCTGATTAAAATCAGCTAGATCCAAATGCTCCATTTTTATCAATATGTCACTTACAAAGACAAGATAAGAGAGGTCTCTAAACAGGATTTTTATATATTTCGGTGTGACCATGTGAAATGGTTTAGCAACATATTAATCATGTTATTAGAATATTCTAAAAAATATGATCTAGAAATCTGTGTCCATGCTCATTTAACCAGGTTGGGCACACCCCACCAAATGGTCCTTTAAGCCTTGTTTGGTAGACAATTTCCAATATCAGTGACGTATTTTAACTAACCATTTGGGGGAGAAAAATGGTTGTGTTCAACTCCATGGAGTGGCGTAGAATGGCGCATAATTTTTAACCATGTGGAATAAAATATAGATATTTATCGGTGTTCTAAGTGAAAAAAAATCGAAATTTCAACGTGCATTTCTTGCGCAGAGTCATTAAAAAATTTGACAAAAACTTCCCGTATGTAAACAAGTGCAATATATTTCCGTTTTTTAACTTACAAGAAAATTCTCTAATTCTCCAACGATGCTGCACCTGTCAATCATGTCCTTTACTTTCTATTTTGATTATCCAGGCAACCAATCAAATAATACAAACCAATGAAAATGACAATCTTTTTTAAACATGATCAAAAGTCGGATTTAACTACGGAGGCACATTTGTGTAAATCTTTAATTAGGAAATCAAAAGAAAAATTAAGTTTTCACCTTTATTTCATTTTATTCTAAATGCAATAGATTTGTGCTCTATAAGAATAATAAATGCTAGGGCTGTCACGGGTACCTGAAATGACCCGGAACCGCGGAACAATTAATTCGGGTCGGGTATGGTTCTGTTTTTCCGGAATTCGGTTTGGTTTCGATTTGTATAATAGAGTAGATTTTACTATAAAAATGGCGTCAAAAACGAGAGATTGGTTAGTACATTGTCATTATAAGGTGATTTAAATAATTTGGTACAATTGTTGTTTAGTCAGGAGGCTACTTTAAACTGGTTATAATGTTGCAATTTCTAAGATTAAATGAAAATATTCTTTTTATTGTTGAAAATAATAAAAATCATGAGCTTTTCTTCCATTACCTACCCGACCTGAGATACCCGAAACCGAACCTAAAAAAATCAGAACAGACCCGACCCGAAAAATTTTGGAACCGTGACAGCCCTAATAAATGCAGTTGGATTATGATAAAGTTATCGTTTTAAAATGATGTACTTGGAACATATATATTAAACAACAAAAGGTCGCATGGAATCTGCAACTTTATCCTAATAGAAAAACACCAACAAATATTACGTTCAACTCTAGAAAAAATTCAACTTTATAGCAGTAAGTGCCCACCATACCAGTACTTAAAGCATGAGGAGCTCAGGTTTATCAGGATTTTACGGAGGTAAACATTGGTAAATATTGACAAAAATCCAAAAAGAGATTGAAAATTAATTCATCTACTGAATGAAATAGACTTTTTATCTAAGAAGACACAATAGATCTTTTTTTTTGATTGATAGATCAAGAAGTTCTGCTGTTACGGACAACTGTGGGTAATGTTTTTACGAAGTTACGGAGAAATTGCACATGGAAATTCGACCGATTTATGTTAATTGTGCAAGAAATACATTCACTAAATTCCCCAAAGTCTATGCAAATGCGCATTTGCTTTTTTTTAATAAAAATTGCAATAGAATAAAAAAAGTCCACCATTTGGTCAGTAAAATATGTCACTGATATGGGAGATTGTCTACCAAACGGGGTATAAAGGACCATTTGCTGGGGTGTGCCTAACCTGTTAACCTTACTGTTGTAATTGTTCACTGTAGGTCCCCTCCCTTATCCACACTTTTTGTTGGAGTATATAGTCATGTTCTCCCCAAATAAATGTGTTTTTCTAAAAAAAAATCACAACATAGGACTTTTCATTGTTTGGGTAAGTTGTAACTACCACCCCCTCCTAGAAAAATCTTCTATCTTCTGTCTGTAAAAACTGAGAAAATACAGTTACATTCCACTGTTTATTTTGTGATATTAATGAAGCCAAACTGAAAGAGATGACATTTCAGGCTTTTCTGAAACTTCAGAAACTTGTTATTACCTTCCATGTGGTCTTCATAATTTCATAGAGGTATAATATGAATACATTTTTGTATCTCGTAACCAGCCTCTATAACCAGGCAGAGCGCATGCGCGCAACAAATTTACATCGAGTTCGGAAAACAGCAGAGAGGAAATTCGGAATATATAACGAAAACTAGTAGTGCTATTCTCAGATGCAGAAATTTATGCATAATTCAATAAAATTTTATTTAAAAAGCCGAAGAATTAATAAGTCGACATTGCAATTAGTTTTTATTTGTTTATTTAATCTTTTATTTATTTATTTGTTTATTTATTTATTTATTTATTTATTTATTTATTTATTTATTTATTTATTTATTTATTTATTTATTTATTTATTTTTATTTTTTTAATTGTAATAATTATTGATAAACTAAGTAACTTATTTATTCATTAGAAAATTTATTTGTCTGTTTATTTATGAATACATTCTTTTCTTCATTAATTAATTATTCTAATGAGTAATCAATTCTTCTATTTATTTATTATTCATTTATTCTTTTATTTAATTAATAAATTTATCGATTAATTTATTATTTATGTTTTAATTCATTTATATTTTAATTTGTTTGATTATTTGTTTACTTACTTTATATTTTGCTTTATTGTTTATTTATTTATTGGTTTCCTTCTTTATTTATTGGTTTATTTATTATTTCTGATGATTAAAGTAAATGTTTGATTTACTAATAAATAATTTATTTATTTATTTATCTATCATATTTATTCCTTTTTGTTAACATTCTCTTAAAATTAATCAATTAATTAATTTATTTATTTATTATTTTAATTATCTTTTTATTTATTTATTTATTTTTTCATTTACTATAATTTTTTCTCTCTCTCTCCCTCTCTGTTATAGAAAGGGTCTGTTTATGTATTGCTAGGGTTTATGTTCCCATAACCAGGGTTTGTATACCCATCACCGGGGTCTATTTGCACATCACCAGGGTCCATTTTATCTATCACCAGGGTTTATATACCAATCACCAGGGTCTATATTATCTATCACCAGGGTCAATATTATCTATCACCAGGGTCTGTATACCCATTACCAGGGTCTATATACCCATCACCAGGGTCCATATTATCTATCACCGGGATTAATATACCCATCACCAGGGTCTATATTATCTATCACCAGGGTCTGTATACCCATCACCAGGGTCTATATACCCATCACTAGGGTCTGTATTATCTATCACCAGGCTCTGTATACCCATCACCAGGGTCTGTATACCCATCACCAGGATCTGTATACCCATCGCCAGGGTCTATATACCCATAACCAGGGTCTCTATTATCTATCACCAGGGTCTGTATACCCATCACCAGGGTCTATATACACATCACCAGGGTCCATATTATCTATCACCAGGGTTTATATACCCATCACCAGGGTCTATATTATCTATCACCAGGGTCTGTATACCCATCATCAGGGTCTATATACCCATCATCAGGGTCTGTATATCAATCACCAGGGTCTATATACCCAGCATCAGGGTCTGTATACCCATCACCAGGGTCTTTATACCCATCACCAGGGTTTGTATACCCATCACCAGGGTCTATATACCCATAACCAGGGTCTCTATTATCTATCACCAGGGTCTGTATACACATCACCAGGGTCTGTATATCAATCACCAGGGTCTATATACCCATCATCATGGTCTGTATACCCATCACCAGGGTCTTTATACCCATCACCAGGGCTAGTATACCCATCACCAGGGTCTATACACCCATCACCAGGGTCTGTATACCCATCACCAGGATCTGTATACCCATCACCAGGGTCTATATACCCATCACCAGCGTCCATATTATCTATCATCAGGGTTTATATACCCATCAACTGGGTCTATATACCCAACACTAGGGTCTATTATCTATCACCAGGGTCTGTATATCCATCACCAGGGTCTATATACCCATCACCAGGGTTTGTATTATCTTTCACCAGGGTCTGTTTACCAATCACCAGGGTCCATATTATCTATCACCAGGGTTTATATACCCATCACCAGGGTCTATATACCAATCACCAGGGTCTGTATACCTATCACCAGGGTCTATATATCCATCACCAGGGTCTATATACCCATCACCAGGGTCCATATTATCTATCACCAGGGTTTATATACCCATCACCAGGGTCTATATACCAATCACCAGGGTCTGTATACCTATTACCAGGGTCTATATATCCATCACCAGGGTCTATATACCCATCACCAGGGTCCATATTATCTATCACCAAGGTTTATATACCCATCACCAGGGTCTATATCATCTATCACCATGGTCTGTATACCCATCACCAGGGTCTATATACCTATCACTATAGTCTCTATTATCTATCACCAGGGTCTGTATACCCATCATCAGGGTCTATGTACCCATCACCAGGGTCTGTATACCCATCACCAGGGTCTATATATACATCACCAGGGTCCGTATTATCTATCACCAGGGTTTATATACCCATCACCAGGGTCTATATTAATTATCACCAGGGTCTGTATACCCATCATCAGGGCCTATATACCCGTCACCAGGGTCTGTTTTATCTATCACCAGGGTCTGTATACCCATCACCAGGGTCTATTTACCCATCATCAGGGTCTATAATATCTATCACTAGGGTCTGTACACCCATCACCAGGGTCTGTATACCCATCACCAGGATCTTTATACCCATCACCAGGGCTGCTATACCCATCAACAGGGTCCATATTATCTATCATCAGGGTTTATATACCCATCAACCGGGTCTATATACCCATCACCAGGGTCTATTATCTATCACCAGGGTCTGTATATCCATCACCAGGGTCTATATACCCATCACCAGGGTTTGTATTATCTTTCACCAGGGTCTGTATACCCATCACCAGGGTCCATATTATCTATCACCAGGGTTTATATACCCATCACCAGGGTCTATATACCCATCACCAGGGTCTGTATACCCATCATCAGGGTCCATATTATCTATCACCAAGGTTTATATACCCATCACCAGGGTCTATATCATCTATCACCATGGTCTGTATACCCATCACCAGGGTCTATATACCCATCACCAGGGTCTGTATACCTATCATCAGGGTCTATATACCCGTCACCAGGGTCTGTATTATCTATCACCAGGGTCTGTATACCCATCACCAGGGTCTATTTACCCATCACCAGAGTCTGTATACCATCACCAGGGTCTATATACCCATCATCAGGGTCTATATTATCTATCACTAGGGTCTGTACACCCATCACCAGGGTCTATATACTCATCATCAGGGTCTGTATTATCTAACACCAAGGTTTATTTACCCATCACCAGGGTCTATATTCTCTATCACCAGGGTCTGTATACCCATCACCAGGGTCAGTATACCCATCACCAGGGTCTGTATACCCATCACCAGGGTCTGTATTATCTATCACCAGGCTCTGTATACCCATCAACAGGGTCCATATACCCATCACCAGGGTCTGTATACCCATCACCAGAACCTATATATTAATCACCAAGGTCTATATACCGATCACCTATTTCTCGTTATCAACAAGGATCTATCACCAACAGTCTGTATTTATATAGGTTTGGTTTTGATATCACCAAGAGTATGTGCATCGCAGAGGGTCTTTCAAGGGTCTCAGTATCAACAAGGGGAAAATGACTCTATGTATCACTCAGGGTCTTTATCACTAAGGCCTTATGTATAACTAAGATTACGGTATCACCAAGGGTATGTGTATCATTAAGGGTCTGTGTACTACCACTAAAGGTGTCTATCACCAACAGTCTATGTATCACCAAGGGTATATTTATTACCAAGGGTTTGTGCATCATAAAGTGTCTGTCAATAACCAGTGATCTGTGTTTCAACAAGGGTTTCTATCACCAGGGGTATGTATCATCAAGGGGCTATTTATCACCTAGGGTCTGTTTCAACAAGGGTAAATGTATCTCCAAGGGTCTATGTATCACCAAGATAATGTGTATCACGAAGGGTAAATGTATCTCCAAGGGTCTATGTATCACCAAGATTATGTGTATCACTGAGATTATGTGTATCACCAAGGGAACGTGTATCATAAAGGGTCTGTGTTCTACCAGGGGTCTATGTATCACCAAGTGTCTATGTATCACCAGTGGTCTATGTGTCGTCAAGGGTCTTTTTGTCACCAAGGGTATGTGTATTACCTAGGGTCTGTGTATCACGAAGTGTCGGTGTATCAACTAGGGTCTCTGTATCACCAAGGGTATGTGTATCACCTAGGGTCTGTCTATTACTAGTGGTCTTTGTATCACCAAAGGTCTGTGTATCACCTAGGACTTGTGTATCACCAGTGGTCTATGTTTCACCAAGGGTTTATATATCACCTGGAGTCTGTATCAACAAGGATAAGTTTACTTTGGGTATGTATGTCACCAGGGGTCTATATTACCAAGGATATGTATATCACCAAGGGTTTGTGAATTATACTGAAGGTCTGTGTATCACCAAGGGTATATATTGTATCACCTAGGGTCTGTGTATCACCAAAGGTCTATGTATCACTTAGGGTCTGTGTATCACCAAGGGTATATGTATCACCTAGGGTCTGTGTATCACCAAAGGTCTATACATCACATAGGGTCTGTATATCACCGGTGGTCTATGTATCATCAAGGGTCTATGTATCACCTAGGGTCTTTATCAGCAAGGATCTGTATCACTAAGGGTATGTATGTATGTCACCAAGGGTCTGTACATGTATTACCAAGGATATGTGTATCACCAAGGGTTTGTGTATTATCGAGGGTCTGTGCACCTTTGTCCATCAGCAGGGTTTGAATACGTATCATAAGAGTGTGCATGTTTATTACATATGTCTGAATAGCCATATCAAGGAAATTTTTATCTTGCAGGGTTTTATTGCATTATTTTGTAGGCCTATATGTCTAACATAATTTGCATTATTAAAATGAAATCCAATATTAAGAAGGTCTGTGGATGTGTTTAGTAAAGTTAACCTCTTGTAGAGAAGGCATGATCGAATTGCATAAAGAAATACATGTATATTGATTTTCTTATGATTAAAATTTCTTGATTCTAATATTGATCTTATTTACTTTTTATTTTGTAGTGTAAGCCTGTTAAAGAGGATGCAAAGGACATTCAAATTAACTTAAAACGATGGGCAAAGAGTTTATTTATGTGGATTGTGGAAATATCTTTACATTGTTAATGTGAATCATAATGTATTTAGATTCCTCTTTTGGATAAATTGAGATAAATTTTATTAACAAAATATTTATTTATACCTTAGTCGACTTCTCATTTACTTTATTCGAATGATAGTTGAATATTCGGAACATTTGATGGAAATAAAATTTTAGTAATTCAGATTTCACTTGTACATACATGAGTTATATTTATAACAAAAACCTCCTTACCTGCATCTATAAAAAGTAACATGAAATTTCTATGTGTATGTTGCACATATATGTTAAGAGGCACCTAACGTATTGACAAGGCACGTAACATGGGGTGGTGGTGTTGCCCCCTTCCCCCTGTTTTCTAAACGCATCATTTAACTTTTGAACATATTCATTGAAAGGTCGACCCCCTATACTTTTCAGAAGATCAGACTCTCCTATTCAACATATGAATTATCTATTACAAACCGTTTATGAATATTTTATTTTTTTTATCTTATGATAATGTTTAATTTTCATACATTTATTATAAATCAAAAGCGGCTAAGGGTAAGGATAACAATTTTATACGTAATTTTAATTGGGCGATTGTGGCCGGTGTCAACCCCTTCCTGTCTCAAACAACGTGACAATAGTCAGCAACAAGGCCGGCTAAGAATTACTAGTGCCCTGATCAAAGCATAATTCACCTGTGTAATGCCCCTGACAAAACTATTAGGAGTCCAATTTATTTTGCATATGATCTTTGACCTTGACATTTCACCTTAACAAAACTTTAATCTTGGCCAAAGCTTTGCACTTGATGAGACAGGTCTTTTACATCTTCATGTGAAAAGATATGACAAATGAACTTTGCCATAGACGACTGCATCCCATTCAAAAATCACAGACACTGCATATCATTTCCCTGCAGCAAAACTACACTTTGGTTTTCTGCTTGACAAAATGTCATTATTCAGAATTTGTAGAGTTTGTAGAATGCATCTATTTTGGCACTTTTGTTCTATAAACCTCTACATGGCACTTTTGTTCTACTGTCATAAAAAAGTAAATAGCATATAGGTCCGGATGTTTGAATAATGAAGAAATAGAATATTTCTCAATTCTCATTGTATTATAACAGATGCCACTGCAATAAACGATTAATTACTTACTAATAGTGGTATTGGTTAGTGATGTACCAAAGTACGACGTGTTACATCGAACCTCTAGCATATAGTTGTTTGAATAATAAATGTATTGAATGTTTCTCAATTCTCATTGTATGTCGACGTGTTTAATACTAGTCATGTCATACTTTGAATAGTGGGGGCCCAGGGGGCGCAGCCCCCGGAAGCTCCTGGATTTTTGTGTATTTTAAGAATAAAACCAAGCAGAATAACACTTATTTGGTTAGTTTTGTACCAAAATGTGGCATTATAAATATTAGTCACATCATACTTTGAAAATTTTAGGGGGGGCGTGCGCCCCCCCACGCCCCCCCTTAAATCCGCCAGATTCGAACATAAATGAAATTTGAACTTTGTGTTGGTCGATCTACTTTTATGAGGATTTCTACCATTGCACACTTTATTCATTAATTATGAAGAGATGTATATGTTCAGATTTTCTGTGGAACAAATGAACAACATGATGGAATTTTATGATTTCTTTCCATTTATGAAATACATGTAGATGAATCAAGATACATAATGACTGAAATTTTCAATGTCAAAATATTTCCACATAAATAAAAAAATCTTTGTCTATCGATATAAAGTTCAATGTCCTTTGCTTCCTCCTTAACAGGATTCAACTACAAAATAAAAAAGGTATGCTATAATGACAACATAAAATAATAACTTTAGATCAAGAAATTTTAAAGCCATATATGGCGTAACTGATCAAAAAGTATAATCTTAAAAAATACAAAATTAAGAGAAGAAATATAGTAAATACATCTATATTAAAACTTTTCATACAATTCTGAACACGGAGAACACCTCGTTTCAACTAACTATACGATTTTACCTTCTCTGTATTGTGTTATTTAAATCTTTTGTATTTTCTTCCGAATCGGAGAAAATTCCGAGAATGCAAATTAAATTGTGATATCTTTATAACGCAATTGACTTAGATTTTGTAATGTACGGAAAAGTTCTATCTTTATATAAAGTAATGATACAAATAATAAGTTCTTATTATTTTAGTCTCATAATTTTCATTGTACATACGCCATATATGGTTTTAATCTCAAGACAATCATTATAGTTCATTATACAATTCGATCAGGCCTCTACAAGATGTTAACCTTGTAACTGAACACACCCAAAGACATCCTTAAAAAATTGGATTTCATTTTGATAATGCAAAAAATGTTGGACATCCTACAGAAAATAAGGTACTTCGGCCCAACAAGAGGGAAAATCCTTAATATGGCTTTTCAGACTTATGTAATAAGTATACACACTCTTCTGATAGATTAATGATCATTGCTAATGGACAAAAGTACACAAACCCTTGGTGATACACAGACCCTTGGTGATTTTTAGACCCTTGATGATACATAGACCCAAGGTGATGCATAGACCCTAGGTGAAAACCCTTAGTGATACACAGATCCTTGGTAATACAAAGACGTTAGGTGATACACAGACCATTGTTGATACAAAGGCCCTTGGAGATAAACAGACCCTAGGTGATACACAGACCCTCGGTGATACATAGACCCTTGGAGATAAACAGACCCTTGGTTATACATAGACCCTTTGTAATACACAGACCCTTGGTGATACATTGACCTTTGGTGACACACAGACCCTTGGTAATACAGACACCCATGGTAATATATTGACCCTTGGTGACAAATAGACCCTAGGTGATACAAACAAGCACTTGGTGATAAACATAACCTTTGTGATACAGTCCCTTGGTGATACACATACCGTTGGTGAAACACGTGGCATTGGTAATATACATACTTTTTATGATACATAGACCCTTGATGACAAAGACCCTGCGTGATACATAGAGTCATAGACCCTTGTTAATACTAAGACCCTTGACAAACCCTCTGCGATGCACATACTGGTTATATTAAAAACCAAACCCTTGCAAATACAGACTCTTTCTGATATACACCATTGTTAATATAGAGAAAAGTGATCAATATACAGAAACTGGTAATAAGTATATAGACCCTGGTGATGGGTATACAGACCCTGGTGATGGGTATATAGACCCTGGTGATGGGTATACAGAACCTGGTGATAGATAATATGGACCCGGGTGATGGGTATACAGACCCTTGTGATGGGTATACAGACCCTGATGATAGATAAAATGGACCCAGGTGATGGGTATACAGACCCTGGTGATAGATAATACAGACCCTGGTGAAGGGTATACAGACCCTGGTGATTGATATAAAGATTCTGGTGATGGGTATACAGACCCTGGTAATGGGTATATAGACCCTGGTGATGGGTATAAAAACCCTGGTGATAGAAAATATAGACCCTGGTGATGGGTATATAGACCCTGGTGATGGGTATAAAGACCCTGGTTATAGATAATACAGACCCTGGTGATGGGTATATAGACCCTGGTGATGGGTATACAGACCCTGGTGATGGATATACAAACCCTGGTGATAGAAAATATAGACCCTGGTGAAGGGTATATAGACCCTGGTGATGGGTACACAGACCCCGGTGATGGGTATACAGACCCTGGTGATAGATAATATAGACCCTGGTGATAGATAATATAGACCCTGGTGATGGGTATATAAACCTTGGTAATAGGTAATACAGACCCTGGTGATAGGTATACAGACTCTGGTGATCGGTATATAGACCCTTGTGATGGGTATACAGACCCTGGTGATAGATAATATAGACCCTGGTGATGGGTTTAGAAACCCTGGTAATAGATAATATGAACCCTGGTGATGTGAATATAGACCCTGGCGATGGGTATATAGACCCTGGTGATGGGTATATAAACCCTGTGATAGATAATATGGACCCTGGTGATGGGTATACAGACCCTGGTGATGGGTATACAGACCCTGGTGATGGGTATATGGACCCTGGTGATGGGTATATAGACCCTGGTGATGGGTATACAGACCCTAGTGATGGGTATACAGACCCTGGTGATCGGTATATAGACATGACCCTGGTGATATATAGACCCTGGTGATGGGTATACAGACCCTGGTGTTAGATAATACAAACCTGGTGATGGGTATATAAACCCTGGTGATGGGTATACAGACTCTGGTAATAGATAATATAGACCCTGGTGATGGGTATAGAAACCCTGGTGATAGATAATATGGACCCTGGTGATGTGTATATAGACCCTGGTGATGGGTATACAGACCCTGGTGATAGAAAATATAGACCCTGGTGATGGGTATATAGGGTGATATAGACCCTGGTGATGGGTATATAAACCCTGGTGATAGATAATATGGACCCTGGTGATGGGTATACAGACCCTGGTGATGGGTATAAAGACCCTGGTGATGGGTATATAGACCCTGGTGATGGGTATACAGACCCTGGTGATAGATAATATGGGTATATAGACCCTGGTGATGGGTATACAGACCCTGGTGATGGGCATATAAACCCTGGTGATAGATAATATGGACCCTGGTGATGGGTATATAGACCCTGGTGATGGGTATACAGACCCTGGTGATGGGTATACAGACCCTGGTGTTAGATAATACAAACCCTGGTGATGGGTATATAGACCCTGGTGATGGGTATACAGACTCTGGTAATAGATAATATAGACCCTGGTGATGGGTATAGAAACCCTGGTGATAGATAATATGGACCCTGGTGATGTGAATATAGACCCTGGTGATGGGTATAGAAACCCTGGTGATAGATAATATGGACCCTGGTGATGGGTATATAGACCCTGGTGATGGGTATACAGACCCTGGTGATGGGTATACAGACCCTGGTGATGGGTATATAGACCCTAGTGATGGGTATACAGACCCTGGTGATAGGTAATACAAACCCTGGTGATGGGTATATAGACCCTAGTGATGGGTATATAGACCCTGGTGATGGGTATATAGACCCTGGTGATGGGTATGGTGATAGATAATACAAACCCTGGTGATGGGTATATAGACCCTGGTGATGGGTATACAGACCCTGGTGATAGATAATATAGACCCTGGTGATGGGTATACAGACCCTGGTGATGGGTATACAGACCCTGGTGATGGGTATATAGACCCTGGTGATGGGTATATAGACCCTGGTGATGGGTATATAAACCCTGGTGATAGATAATATGGACCCTGGTGATGGGTATATAGACCCTGGTGATGGGTATACAGACCCTGGTGATGGGTATATAGACCCTGGTGATGGGTATACAGACCCTGGTGATGGGTATATAAACCCTGGTGATAGATAATATGGACCCTGGTGATGGGTATATAGACCCTGGTGATGGGTATACAGACCCTGGTGATAGGTATACAGACCCTGGTGATGGGTATATAGACCCTGGTGATGGGTATACAGACCCTGGTGATAGATAATATAGACCCTGGTGATGGGTATATAAACCCTGGTGATAGATAATATGGACCCTGGTGATGGGTATATAGACCCTGGTGATGGGTATGCAGATCCTGGTGATCGGTATACAGACCCTGGTGATAGATAATATAGACCCTGGTGATGGGTATATAAACCCTGGTGATAGATAAAATGGACCCTGTTGATGTGTATATATACCCTGGTGATGATGGGTATACAAACCCTGGTTATGGGAACATAAACCCTAGCAATACAAAAACAGAACCTGTCTATAACAGAGAGAGAGAAAAAAATATATAGTAAATGAATGAATAAATAAATAAATAAATAATAAATAATAAATAAATAAATAAATAAATAAATAAATAAATAAATAAATAAATAAATAAATAAAATAAATAAACAGACAAATAAATTTCCTAATGAATAAATAAGTTACTTAGTTTATTAATAATTATTACAATTAAAAAAATAAAAATAAATAAATAAATAAAAATAAATAAATAAATAAATAAATAAAAGATTAAATAAACGAATAAAAACTAATTGCAATGTGGACTTATTTATTCTTCGGCTTTTTAAATAAAGTTTTATTGAATTATGCATAAATTTCTGCATTTGAGAATAGCAGTTACTGGTTTTCGTTATATATTCCGAATTTCCTCTCTTCTGTTTTCCGATCTCGATGTAAATTTGTTGCGCGCATGCGCTCTGCCTGGTTATAGAGGCTGGTTACGAGATATAAAAAAGTATTCATATTATAGATGACGATGTGTCGGCGACATTTTATCAATAACAGGCTCGAAGCATCGGGGGAGTGAGCTACCTCCCCCCCCCCTTCTTTTATTTTTTACGTTTGAAAATGTTTATTTAAAGGCCAGTTTAAAAAATCGTTCTCACATTTTGAATTTGACAAGTTCATGCACAGATCAAAAGATATGTATGGATGGTTCCGGACCCCACTCCCTTAAATTTGCGCAGCTATCAAATGTACATAACAAACCAACAAAAAATGTTAACTTGGGAGGGGTGGGGTGGGGAGGCGGACATTTCGTGATGGCGGACATAATCATGATAATGATAATGTAACATTTTGATTTGGAGTTCTATAACAAACAGTATTGACAATATCAAAGTCAATGAAAATTACAAAATAGGAGCAGAGCAAACATGTACCTCCGAAACATCAGAGGTGGGATCAGATGCCATGGAGGAGTAAGCATCCCCTGCTGACCGCCGGTCTCACCCGCCGTGTGCTCCTTGTCATGATCGGGAAATAACGGAAAAATCCGTCGTCAATTCAGTGTATAAATAATGGACTAACAATTGGTATGAAAAACGCCAGTCAGCATTTGACTCAATGATAAATTGTAGTTTCTGACAAGGTCATTGTATCGATCATAGAACTTGCGAGATGATGACTTTAAACGAGACTGCTGTTATTCTTGTTTCATCAGCTTGCTTGTTAATAATTTACCTCGTGTTAGAAATTGTTCACACGTGATCTTGGACATCCCTCAACCTAGAGATTTTAGAAGGTTTTAAAGCGGCCTCCGCCCCCTAGAAATATATTTTGACTGAGGTTTTACTTTTTTTGTCAAAAAATAATTTAATTTCACTTGTATCAAGCAATTTCATTGGCTGAATCATTTAGAGGAACATATAATATTTTGTATAACATAACTTGCTTACGTCACAATGAGTTACGTCAAAAACGTATTACTCCGCTTGACGTTACTTTTAAAATATGCTTTATTTAAAGGCTTTTTTCCGGAGTGAAATTAAATTATAAGGAATGAAGCTAATTTCAGCATATGTTATACGGTTTATAAAGCGTAAACTGCCCCAAGTTATGTTATAGCATATATTCTACCACGATTATTGGAAACATCAAAGGAAACCGGCGGACATTATTTTCCAATAAATCACGAACGTCATCAAAAAATTATCAGATCAGAAACACGTATCAAACCTGAACAATTCAAATGCATGTTTGGCTGTAAAATGAAATACTTGTTTAGACCGCATCGATGTGTCGTCTTTTGCAGTATACACACTGTAAATTGCATCAAGTTGCTGATGAATGTCGGTTTTTATAGCTAGGCGGGGCTATTCCACGGACCTCCCTACACATTAAACAACGTGATTTTAGCAGTAAAACAGGAACATGATTTTGTTATTGTATATTCATTCTAACTGATCAATACATATTACAAACAAATTTGTAATTTAAAAAGGCCATTTTTAATGTAAAGAAAACTCAAATCGTCTGCATTCTATACACAGGTAAGCAAACAAATTTTACCTCTGGTGTTAAATGAAACAGCGTAATCGAGACTTGGTTACCTAATTCGTTTCTCTATAGAGGAAACGATTATCCGTAATTTAGCGATTGTAGTTATACATGGTAGAATAGAAATAAAGTCCTTGTTGTCGTGAATGATGCAGAATAACCTCCTCGGTCTCGAAATGTTGTTTGAAATATAAAAGCCTCGGCTAACGCCTCGGCTTTTATCTTTCAAACAATATTTCTCGACCTCGGAGGTTATTCTGCAACATTCACGAAAACGCGGACTTTTTTTTTTTTAAACATATGTTGAAATTAGCTTCATTCCTTAAGTATCATTAGCATCTGTAGCGAGTATATGCAAATTTACAGTACCAATTTTCTCTTTAATTTTTTTAGTACAGTACAATTATCCATGCAAAATCTCTTATATCGAATTGCCTGTACATTAAACACCCTCATACTACTAAAACATTTTGTAAGACCATTTGAATGTACATTTCAATAAAATTCATTGGCATGCGCGGATCTATAGGGGGGTCGGGGGTGTCATTCATGCCTTTGCTATTCCAGAGAAGAAGATTTTTAAAGAATTTTCCTATATATTTCTATGTGAAACTTTGATCGGCCATTGTGGCCCCGCCCAAGCCCCAGGGGTCATGATTTGAACAAACCTGAATCTCCATTACCTGAGGATGCTTCCATAAAAATATAATTTATGCCTATGCTATTCCTGAGAAGAAGAATTTTAAAGAATTTTCCTACATATTTCTATGTAAAACTTGGATTCCCTGTTGTGGCCCCACCCTACAGTCAGGGGTCATGATTTCAACAAACCCGAATCTACACTACCTGAAGATGCTTCCATATAGATATGATCATTCATGCCTTTGCTATCCTTGAGAAGAAATTTTTTACAGAATTTTCCTATATATTTCTATGTCCCCGTGGGGTCATGATTTGAACATACTTGAATCTTAACTACCTTAGGATGCTTCCCTATAAGTTTCATCTTTCCTGGCACAGTGGTTCTTGAGAGGAAGATTTTTAAAACATATATGTACCAAATTTTCACTATTTCTGAATTATCTCCTCTTGAATAAGGGCGTGACCCTTCATTTGAACAAACTTGAATTCCCTTTACCTAAGTATACTTTGTGTCAAGTTTGGTTGAAATTGGCCTAGTGGTTCTTCAGAAGAAGTCGAAAATGTGAAAAGTTAACGACAACAAAGACGACAACGACGACGACAGACAACGGACAAATTTTGATCAGAAAAGCTCACTTGAGCCTTCATGTGAGCTAAAAAAAAAAAAACAATCAGGAATAATAATATTTCAAGACAAACACGAAACTTTACGACAGATTCCATTCACATGATTCAAAACTATTTTCTCTTCAAATTTCAAAACTTACTCTGTAAAGAAATGAGTTACCAGGTGTAGTAATCTTAATAGCATGTATAAATTTTATTTGAGGAAGAAATCCGAGGATTTTGAATATATTAGCAATTCTACGTCATTACAACATGAGAGCTTGCACAAGATTACCGATTTATTGAACAAACAGTAGCACATGCCAGTATTTATCCTGAATTAAAGTGAAACGAGTAACACTTGTAACTTATAACGACAATGGTTTGGTGCCGTATTCTTCATGGCTGTGTAATTCTGATGAATCTGTTCATATTTTCTGATGGATGTCAAATTCAGCCGACGGTGAGTTTAAAATGTTATTGCTTCTAAGTATAAATCATATCCATCCATATCTATTTCTGATGAGCACTCCGCCTACTGAGAGTTATCATTTACTATTCTATCCAACTTTATGGGAAATAAAAAAAAAAGTAATCAAGTTCTTATGTCCATTGAAATAATAGAAATTTAGAATAGGGCCAACAGTTTTATATCCAGGTTCATTCTTGTATTCAATTTCTTGTTTGTATTTGGACTTTGATACCCAGTAATTATCTATATCCAGTTTGGTGTATTTATTATCTATCCAGTATCACATCTGTAACCAGTTTTATATATCCAGTTTAATGTTTGATCTTCATTGTACCCTATTATTTTTTTTATTCCCCATATAACTTCATATTTTATAGGAGAAATCAAACGTTCAATGTGACACTTGCCTGGAGGAACAATATTCAGTGGAAGGTGAGGGGTTCCTGAAATCGACAGGATTCTATTATTATATTTTATTTTAAAAACAATTACACTTTAAAATAATGTTTGTTTGAACTCTTCCAAAACAGGATAAAAAAATGGCGTCAGTAGTTAAGTGAAATTTTTTTATCTATATAATATTAAAGATAATGATGAATTTTCGGAACATACTTCTCGGAAGCTTTGAGTTTGACCATTTTTATCCAATTGTTCGGGAGAGGTCAACCAAACAATTTTTTAATATAGCTTTATGAAACTTGTTTTTTTTTTATATAACTCATAATTATTAGTTTGCAGTCAAGCCACGGGCCGGAATCACAGGCTGAACAACTTCACCGTGTTGAGCTCAAACACCCAGGTCTTGTCTCGTGAATTTGTCAATAACAGAACTGTCATTAAGTTAGATATTTCAAGTGAGTTTTTTTTTAAAGAAAAGTTAATTCAAATGGCATACATTTATAATTTTATAATTTGCATTATCAATTTATAATTTACATTTGTAATTTTACAATTTACGTTATCAATTTATTTTAGAAGTTCAATAAAACTTTAAATATTCTGTATTGATAAATGATGATGATTAAATCATTGTAGAAGAGTATTCAGAGTACAGAAGAGGCTATCTTTTTATCTTTTTAATGTATGACGATGACAGATTATTATGTAAATCGACCTTATTTCCAAGATGTAGAGCCCAACTGGTATGGTATTATAATTGTGTGCTATTCTAATTTCGTGTTAAAATTAAATCGCTGGAATTTAAAGTTCTGTTGTTTTTCAAATGTATAATCTATATAATCTATAAACGGTAACAGATAATCTGTTTTAATTCATTATTGAAAATAATTAAACCTTTTTTTTCATTTAAGGCGTCTTTTACCCTATCAAATAAATGGTACAGGCGTCTTTTACCCCTATCAATTAATGGTGCAGGCGTCTTTTCCCTATCAAATAAATGGTACAGGCGTCTATTACCCTATCAAATGAATGGTGCAGGTATCTTTAACCTATCAGATAAATAGTACAGGCATCTTTTACTCTATCAAATACTAATATATGGTACATGCGTCTTTAATCCTATGAAAACATAAAATATCAATTAATGGTACAGGCGTCTTTACCTCTATCAAATAAATGGTGCAGGTGTCTTTAATCCTATGAAATAAATGGTACAGGCGTCTTTTACCTTATCAAATAGATGGTATATATGGCTGTAACCCTATCCAATACATGGTACAGGTGTCTATCACCCTATCAAATAAATGGTAGAAGCATCTTTAATCTATATCAATTAATGGAACGTGCGTCTTTAATCCTATGAAATAAATGGAACAGGCGTCTTTACCTAATCAAATATAAATGGTACATTTCTCGTTACCCTATGAAATAAATGGTACAGACGTCTTTACCCCTATCAAATAAATGGTACATGTGTCTTAATCCTTTGGAATAAATGGTACAGGCGTCTTTAACTTTACCCTGGAGTCTCTCATCTTATTAATAAAATCAAGTAACATCAACTGATGAGAACATTTTTACAGGCGTCCCTTGCCCTGTCAGTCAGTGGAAGAATTAGTGCAGGCCCAGAAATTCATCAGCTGTTGGATGTACGTGCTGTTACAGAAGGTGGTTTTGTTTGATAAGTTTAATAGAAAATTCAAATTTTTCTTTTCTTTAGTTTTCATTTAATGCTTTAAATATCTTTATACATATCAATATTAAAGATTGGATAAGTGAAATTACGACCAGCGGATCTAATTCGTCTTATCTGAAGATTTCATTTGACGTAAAGAGTCGTGACGTTAAATGGTACGCAGTGGAATTATGGGATAACAAGAACAATCTCATAAAAGCAGATAAAACTGAAATGGTAAATACATTTGATAGAATAATGAAACAAACACACGTCATATACAACCTTTTAATGATTACTTGGAAGATCATTGCATAGTTACTCGATTATTAAATTTTATAGTCGAATATTTCGTTGTTGTATTATTCAAAACACGGAAGAAATTCTGTTGTTGCTGTGAATCAAATCAGACATTGACGGTAAACATGGCGAAGGGATTGTCCGTGGATTATGTTACATTCTTTTATTAGTTAATATCCACAAGTGTTAACAAACATTGGAATGTAAATTACAAAATAAGGCCAAACAAAAACCAAATAATTCACTGCAAAGAGTCCTTCAATTAGAATAGAAAAACCAAATAATTCACTGGAATATGTTTTTCGACAGAAGTTTTTGTATACGGAATCAAAAGTATTGAAAATCTTAAATTAAACAGGGTTAAGTTATACCAATATCAGATCTTCAATTTTTATTACCAATGGTTAAATGATCTGGCAAAATAAGCAAATGTAAAAGGGCTATTATCAACTGTAGAATTCTTATTTTTCTTTCCAGAATTACATCGTATTCATGAATGTCACAAAAGGAATATATTACGCTGTGGTATGTATGAATATTTTTATTGAAGAATAATTCACAAATGTAATAGAAGGGAGGCTTAAGATCATTTAATAACTCGCCGATGTTACCATTTCGCAGGTGGAAGTACATATATTAAAGCACGTTTCGAAAAACCAATGTGATATTGTCAGAAAAAATACATTCATGTAAAAAAAGACAAATATTTGTTAATGATTTTAAAATTTTCATTAATGATATCTATCTTTATTCAAGGGAAACATATTTATTATTATTCTTCTGTTAAAATGTTTCCTATATAAAGTTAAGATGGTAAAATAACTATCTTTTATAGTTCACGCATAGCAAAGCTATACCCTGGGGTATAGTTTTTGCTATCCACCCTCGGAAAATTTTCATGCAATTTTTGCCTCCAATTTTGATTTCCAGAAATAAATCTATTGACGAATGATGTCATAATGATTTCAGTAGCACTGTGACGTCATCAGGATTTCAGATTATTCTTGGAGTATTATCTAACTCCAAAAAAATTCAAACCTCAGAAATTATATTATACATCAGTATAATAAAACACTTATCCACTGGTTGTGAGTGGGATAGCTCTTTTATCAAACCCTTGACAGGAACTATTCCCCTCGGGCAAGCCCTCGGGGAATAGTTCCCTGTCGCGGGTTTGATAAAAGAGCTATCCCACTCACAACCAGTGGATAAGTGTATATTATATTATTTTACCCCACCTCTGTTGATTTTTCTGTGAAATCCTGGCTTACGATTGGTTTAAGTCTGTCACGTGAAGGCGGTGGATTACTTATACCCGGTCAGTTGCAAATCTATACCCGGTCACCTACGGATACACTACTGACAATGAGACACATATTTTTTGTCTGGTCTCAATTATAGCCACTAGTATTCAAAGCAAGTTTTGGAATGTTCATATAACGTACAGTATTCTCCGTGATTGACAGTATTCTCTGAGATATGTAGTATTCATTATGATAAGACCATATTCAATGTGACACCTCTGTATTCACTGTGGTATATCAGATTTCACTGAGATATATCAGTATTCACTTTGATATATCAGTATTCACTGGAATATGTCAGTTTTCACTGTCACGTATCAGTTATCACTTTGATATTTCAGTATTCACTGTTAAATATCAATATTCACCGAGATATATATCAGTATACACTGTGATAATATCATATATCAGTATTCACTGCGATATTATCATATATCAGTATTCACTGCGATATTATCATATATCAGTATTCACTGCGATATATATATAAGTATTCACTGTGATATATCAGTACTCATTGTGATATGTCAGTAGTCACTATGATATGTCAGTATTCACTGTGAAATATCAGTATTCACTGTGAAATATCAGTATTCACTGAGATATATATCAGTATTCACTGTGATATTTTAGTTTTCACTGTGATATATTCAGTATTCACTGTGATACATGTATGTCGGTATGCACTGTGATATGTCAGTATTCACTGAGATATATATCAGTATTCACTGTGATAGATCAGTATTCACTGTGATAGATCAGTATTCACTGTGATATATCAGTATTCATTGTGATATATCATTATTCATGGTGATATGTCAGTATTTAACGGTAAATTTAAAAAGGACAACGTCAGTGATTTTTAATTGTAGGTGAGTATCTTTCAGATGATGGAGGGGAGTCAGTGTCCTTGTAGTATAAACATCCCTGGACACAGACAGTGTGTTACTTGTACTGCAAAAAAATCAGATCTTTTTACCTATCCAATAAAAAAAGATGGTAAGAACACAAGTAACTATAGTGATAGACAAAATAGTAATATAAATCTACATATACTAGCATATCAAACTGCGAAATTGTATTTTACATAAAAATTCAAATCAATTTTTTGATCGATCATTTGTTTTTTTCCCTCTATTTTATAAATGATACATAATTACGACAGTTAATAAATGCAGAATAATAAAGGTGAACTTGCATGTTAATAATCTTTGTATTTGTATACGAGCTTACTTGAAAGCTTACAAATCAAGATATAAATACAATGATCTATAAATAAATGATATTTTAATATGCTTTTTTTCAGCGAATGTCAGACAAAAGTCTAACATTGATCCTTTACTAGTGGCACTAATTTGTGGTGGATTTGCAGCTGTAGCAGGAATTCTAATAGGTGTCGTGCTGATGAAGAAAAAAATAAGTTGGTAGCAAATACAATATATTCACTATGAAATCATAAAATCTTAAAGACGACACAAAGGATAGAGAACTACATTGATCTTCATCAAAAAGATTAATTTTATATGAATTATATGGTATAAAGTTTATGTCCACTTTGTATAATTTTACACATTTCGTTTAACATTGTCTCCATAATTTTCAGAGAAACTGATTAAATGTTTTTGGACTGGTTCGAATAGTTCTGTTTCCATGACAATCGTTACAACCAATCAGTGCCAAGACAGCGCCAAAATGCTGAGGAAAATTATCAGGACTAAGTTTAATATTGAGTCCAAACATTTAACTTTCTCACCAAAAAACATGGCTAAGGTTTATAATTTTGCTTCGAACATTTTCATTGTAATTATTTCAAAGTATGATTTAACAAATTATTCAATCCAATGTAATGATCTCTATCAAAACTTTAATCAATCATCAAAAGGAAAATCTGTGGTCTTCGCTGTAATAGACGATGCAAACTACAAGGAAACCCCAGAAACAAATCATCCGACATCTGTTCCAAGACATTTAATGTTTAACATTTCCAGTAATCTAGATTTTCTTGTGGAATTTCTGGCTATGAAAATACACAACTCTGACTGGGAACTACTTCAGAATACAAATCAAACCGGATCGAAAGAAGTAAAGGAAAACGAACTCGTGCTGTCTTGCTCTAATATTTTTATGTCACAACAAAGTGACAGTATCTCTAAAGTGTTAGACACAAGAAAATTCCCAAGAGCACCTGCAGATGCATATCAA
>NW_026918009.1:2500-14087 GCF_032062105.1 Saccostrea cuccullata | reverse complement strand
TTTATGATTTGCATTCTGTTGTCTTTTGCTTGATTCTCACGAATGCTCTCATAGCTTAAAGATATCATGGGCTGCTTCCGGGCTTTGGCTCTGGCAGGTCTATTACATCTCGACTTTAGAGAAGGCGAAACAATAGCACATTCTGAGGTAAGAACAGAATTCGTTTCCTCATCAAATAACAGGTTAAGTTCTAACACACAGTTTGTCATTACATGTATTTGCAGAATAATTCCTTAGTTCTGTTACATGCGAGAATTTCTCATTGCCATTGTAGTCATTTTTCTCGCGTTTACATTGTTTGCAGTTTAATTCACACGGCAGACGAGATAATGCATCCACATTTCCATGTCTTTTTCCTGCCCGGTGTTTGATCCGGAACACGTTAGGTCCAAGTTGTTGTAGCCAACGCGCAATTTGGCCATCGGGTTCTCTAAATCTATAAAGCCATACTAGCGATCCATGGTCTGTTCTGAGTAAAAACTCTCTACCAAGAAGATAATGCCTGTAATGTCTTACGAAATGCACAACTGCTAGCATTTCTTTACGCGTTACTGCCCCAATTGAATGCTTAGATGCATCGGTATATAACATAAATGTATTCTGGTTTAGGGGATAAGCCAGAACAGGTGGGGACACTATTTTTCTTTCCAAACTTCAAATGCTTTTTGTTGTTCAGCTTCTCAATGAAATTTCACTCTTTTCTTTGGTTAACTGGAACAGTGGTTCAGCTATTTCTGAATACTTGTCAATGAACCGACGGTAATAGTTCACGAGGCCTAGGAAGGATTGTATGTCCTTGACATTATTAGGCTGAGGCCAGTCCTGTACAACCTTGGTTAGTTATGGGTTGGCCTCGATTCCTTCTGCACTGATTCGGTGTCCTAAGAACTATACACTCTTCTGGAAAATTATATTAAGATGCCGTCAGCTAAAAGTTGCTCTATCTCAACCTTTGGAGGACCTCCTTAAGGTGTTCAATATGCTCCTGCAGGCAGCAATCACATCGTCTAAGTAAATCAATACCATATTCCACTGGAGGCCTTTCAAAATAAACTCCATTGCCTTTGAAATTTCCCAGGTGCTTTGCATAGCCAAAACGAAAAGGCATGCGTGTATACTTAAATAAACAGTAGCGAGTAATAAAGGCTGTTTTCCTCCTATCAGCTTGGTCAACTTCAATTTGATGATATCCTTACTACAGGTCTATAGTTGAAAAAAACTGTTGACTCAGCAAGAGTGTCCAGACATTCCTCAATATTTGGAAGTGTGTAAGAGTCTTTCCTTGTCACATCGAATAATCGATGCACCACCTTACCCCACCATTTTTTTCCTCTTCAATACCACAGGCGATGCCCAATCAGAAGTCGAAGTTACCAAAACACCAGTATTGCGAAGGCTCTGCAAATGTTGTTCTTCCTCACCTTGAAACCCCAGAAGTGTTTGCCGAACTGGTTGCCGTACAGGTGGAGCATCACCCGTGACAATCGTATGAGTGGTCTTAGAGAAACATCTCCGATCACTTGCACTTTTTGCAAAAACATTTTGATAATCCATTACCAAATCTTTTATTTCATTTGCCTCTCGATCTATCTGAACGTCCCTTTATTGCTCTTGCCAAGATGCACTAGGACATCACCATCACACTGATCTTTCTGCTAGTGCTCTTCAACCTGTCCATTCTAGCTTCCACCAATTTACCTAAATGCGTGCCTGCAAGCAACTTGATTTCTTGGAGAGCTCGGTTTAAAGGTACTTGGACACAGATTTGAAGTTATCATTTTCTCTATAATGTTATGACTTATATATTTTAATAGCATTTCACACAAAAATTAATTAGAAATCTTATTTCGTTTAAAAGATATTGAAATTTCAAATTTATCGGCGGGTTTGATTGACATATCCTTGCACTCTCACAAATTAAATTTTATTCTTAATCCATAGGAAAAGTGGCAATCTCGTTTTGTATAAATAAAAAATATTAATACTATAATCCAGAAAATTCAGAGTAGACACTTTCGAAAGCAAAACAAACACACAATATATTGTCAGTACGTGCAGTTGTGGTAAACAGACTGTGACGATTTAACGCACCCGGTGAATTCTAAATATAAACAATAACAGGACACGAGCCCTGTTTACAAAAACTGTGTACATAACACGAGTGTGCTCGATTTGCTAAACTCTGTACGCATCTCTTAGTTCGGAATGACGATACTTGAAATGGTGTTTTTGCTTTCTGACATTTCTACTCTGAAAAAAATTATTTTTCTTGATAAAAGTTTTAATATTTCTCATTAAAACACATCAAAATTGTCACTTTTCCTACGGATTAAGAATAAAGTTAAAATTTGTAAAGATGCAAGGACGTGTCAATCAAACCCGCCAAAAAATTTAAAGTTTTAATAACTTTTAAATTAAATAAGATTTTTAATTAATTTTTGTGTGAAATGCTATTAAAATATATAATTCGTGATATTATACAGAAAAAATTAGAAAATATTAACTTCAAATCTGTGTCCAAGTACCTTTAAGATTCGAATAGTATATGCTCATGGTATGGAAATTAATACCATAGAGACATCAAGTTTGTATCCTTAAGTGCTGATGAGTTTCTGAATTTTCCATTTAATATTACATAACATCATAGGGGAATGAAAACTAGTCTTTCTACTGCTCGAGATCTGCTTATGAGTGTAATGGAACGGCTGTAGACCTTCTCCTGTTTAAATAGACTTTGGAGTATGACACATAAAAGGTACCTTTGTTTCATTTATTTTATATCACATTAAAACACACGGATAATGATGATGAAGAATGTACACGTTTGTCATAAGTGTGTACAAATTGTTCAATATAATGTTTATATGAGACCAATTTCCTTTGACAAACCCACATGCACATGAAAGTAGGTGAAACAAAAGATACTGATATTTTTAGGGATATTTCAACAAGAAATTATCACAGAAGAAAAGGAACATCAGATGGCGCCTAAATGCAAGGAGAAAAAGTACTCCCCCCCCAAAAAAAAAAGAAAACTGGAATCTCTTGAAGTTCTCCAACCAAGTCAGGCTGCAGGTCAATATATATGATAAGTCTTAATAAGTCATACATTTAGTTTTCAAACAAAAAACACGAAATATAAAAAAGATTAAAATTTTTGTTTTCTTGTTTTAAAACCTTTTATAATTCAGAATTTGCTAATTTTATACTTAAGATAAAATCGGTATTTCAGAAGCTACGAAAGTTTTTAAGGAGCAGTTGGACAATCTTTCAAAGTACTTTGAATGGATCGTGCCCTTGTCATGAAATCCTGAAGTGGGTCCTTTTAAGAAAGGAGAAACTATATCGAAAAGAAACACAGTGGCAGCATTAAAGAACTGATCACGAAAATTCTTGGGGAAGCTGAATATGTAAGTATTAATAAATAAGATTGATTGAATATTGTTTAACGTCCCGCTCCAGAATATTTCATTGATATGGAGACGTCACCATTGCCGGTGAAGGGCTGCAAATTTATGCCTATGCTCGACACTCAGGGCCTTTGAGCAGGGAGGGATCTTTATCGTGCCATACCTGCTGTGACACGGGGCCTCGGTTTTGACGGTCTCATCCGAAGGACCGCCCAATTTAATCGCCTTTTACGACAAGCAATGGGGTACTGAGGACTTATTCTAACCCGGATCCCCACGGGCTTAATAAATAAGTAAAATATAATTATTTATAAATAATATATATAATTCATCGTTACTGACACTTGTCTCATATATATTTTCAGGGTTGAGCAGGAATTTTGATGAAACCTACCTTAAAAATGCAATTATTGTATCATGGACAGCTGGCCTGACAGCCTTGCCCAACTGGACAAGATGTTTTGTCCAGATCAAATCTTTTTCTCAAGAACCACTGAACCAGAAAAGCTGCAACTTATTTGGAAGCATCCTGGGGTAGTAATCTAAATTGTTCAAATCATGACCCCCGGGAAAGGGTGAGGCGACAATGGGGAATCAAAGTTTTACATAGAAATATATAGGAAAAATTTTTGAAAGTCTTCTCAAGACCCACTAGAAACTGAAACTTATGTGCACATGGAAGGATCCTTTTCTTCCTTGAGACTGTTCTTTCTCTAAAGAAAGTTATTACCTAGGATTTTGACGAAAGCTAACATGTTTCATGTTCCTAAGACCTGGTATAATTACTATCCCTACTTGGACTTGTTTTTAAAAACTAAATGAAAAATACGCGTACCTTCAGAAGGAAAACAAAAATCTTCAGTTATTCTTCCAGCGATTTTTCACTTGTAATACTTTGTGGTATACGCCGTAAATTTTTATATACATGTAGGAAAATATCAAGGTGACCTAAGCCTGTTCTACTTATCAGGGTGACTCAATACTGTTAGTGACCTTAAAATTATCCAGGTGACCTTAATCATAAGCTGAATGATGAAATGGGTGACCCCAAACGGATGACCTCAAACTGATTCATATATTAGATTGACCCGGTTATCAAAGTGCCCACAAGGTTACCTTTATATTAAAGTGACCTCATTAGCCTCAAGGTGACCCTGTTATGGTAAACTAAATTTTGAGGTGCCCACAGACAGTTTTGATGACCAATGTAAGTGCCCCTAGACTGTTTTGACCTCTGACAGCTGTGACCTTGTATTGACTTTGACCTAGTACTCTTGATCTGACCTACTTTTTTACCTTCACCTATTTACCTTTTTTAATGACGTCATTGCCCTAAGAGTCTACAGACTATACCCCTCACTACTCACACACTCCTCACATCCATTAAAACACTACTTGAAGTTTCTGCTGCATGTGATGAATCGGTAGAGGGTGAGGTAGTTGAAATTGTCTATCAACCTTGCTTCCAAAAGTACTATTCTAGCTTTAAGTAGAATAATTGATTTGGGATGCTAACTGCATATCACATTGCTGTCTTGAGCTAGATAGAGTCACTGTTCCTTGCTGCACCAATGTGGAGTTGGATGGCCATGTATCAGACATATTCAAGGAATGATTGATTGGGGATGCTAACTGCAAATCACTTGGATGTCTTGAGCTGGATGGAGTAACTGCCCCTTGCTGCACCAATGTGAAGTTGGATGACCAAGTTGCTGCGTGAATACCTTTATAGATATGGATGTTTTTTTTTTTAATTTTGGATGTATTTAAAAATGGCGGAGGGCCAATTATAGATTGATGACGCAAGGTTGTGCAATTCATAAAATGACATCAGAGCATGCGCAAACTACGGAATGCATAATTAGCAATTCTTTAAAAAATGACATCTGAGCACATGCGCCATCTATCAAATATAAAGTAGGCGTTTTTAGCAAGATTATGTGATTTATTAAAAATGACACCTGAGCATGCGCCATCTATCGGAGTAAAATAGGCATTACGTTAGCATAAATTAACAAGAATATAGAAAAGTTTCTACGGTTTGAATTAACAATGTGTTTAAAAAAAAGATGGCCATTGTCATTGAGAACACAAGAAGAAGAAATCCCTCCGCAGACAGAAGACTGGGATGAGGAACTGAAATTTGTACAGCACCCCCCAGGAAGGATGGTTTGGGAGAACGGGGGAAACGTTTTTACGTTTTGTATCTCGTTAACCGAAAAAGAAAAAAAAGAAACGTAATGGCACTCAGAAAAAAAAAAACCCACGGACGTTTTCATGGCCACCCACATTACACGAAAAGATATCTAAATCAGTCAGAAACGAATATTATTTTATGATTTTTGTAAGAAATGTCAAAGTATCTTGCGAGGAATATATATCTTTACCAGGTTCATACAACAATCGGATGGAAAAACACATGAAAGAAAGTGTACTCGTAGACTCCATGGAATGTTTAATAACATGGTTAATTTTGTCAACATCTGTCCACATCGGCTATTTACACTTTTTCTTGTCATCAGTTAGCCAGGTCTTAGGAACGACTGCAACAGAGCCCTCATCAATAAACTCAACCACTGCTTACATAGACCTCTCACAGATCGAACATTTATCTTACGACGCTATATACATAATTATATATATTTAACTTCTTGACCTTATTTTTAAACATATCTATAACTGCAGTACGTATATTTAACAACTTTGTTATGAAATATTGTAAGTCTTGTGAATGGGATAGCCAAATGTTCCCTTTTATGAGGAAGTAAACTGCATTTTGCTTAGATGTCAGACAGATTAGAAACGCTTTCAGTATTGCCTAAATCATGAACAGAACCAAGGCCTGAGTACCAAGTTATTAATTTTTTTTGGCCTAAGGTTGTACAATTTGTATGTTAACCCGTGTTTACCTCAATATGGAAGAAATGAAGAAAAATATATCAATCTTGCAACACTGATTTAGAAAGAATATATGCCGGAAAACTATTGAAACGAAACAAATAACTATTGACAAAAAATTTTCACAACATATTCTGATAAATTGTTTAAAGCTCGCAAGCGTAAAAAATCAGTAAAATTCATTACCAAAATTTCATTCATATTAGCCTGCATTTTGTTATCTGAAATGATAAAAACGATAATAAAAAAGCCTTCCCAATTTTACAGATATAGACAATTTTGTAGTTTACTGGTGTTTCATTATATTGCAGTAATCATTCTTTTGCACAAAAAGTAATTTTTAATTCTTACTTAAACTTTCCATCAATGGTACATGAATTCTTAAACCTAACTATATAGAGACCTATTTTCCAAGCTTGTTTTGTTTATGTGTATGTTATTTCACTCATATGAAGACACCACCACTTCCTGGTGGAGAACTGGATATTTGGTATATACGCAGCACTGACTGCCTGCCATTAATAAGTGAGGGGATCTTACTGCAACACGGGGCCTCAGTTTATATTTATACGGTCTCATTCACAGGATGTCCTACAGTGGGATTCAAACCTGTGAAGCGAGGATCATCTTCGTGTGCATTATACTTAAACGATTTCCATCAGTACGCCACTCCCTTACGGCATACTGCATTTGTTCCATGTTTTCCTCGATGTAACATGAAAAAAAACCCATAATTATACTAATTAAACCCCCCGCAAACGGAAGTTTAGGGGGTACAGTGAGTATATTGGAATCACCATGTCCGTCTGTCTGTAGACAAGATTTTGTCCGGACCATTACTCAGAAACTGTTGGAAGGATTTGTCTGAAAATTTATACATATGTTATTCACCATATAAAGTTGTGCACTTGAAATTTTCATCTTGATTCAATTATTATTTTGAATTTTGCAGGTGTTTTTTTTTTCTTTCTTTCTTTTGTGGTTTTGTCCCGATCATTTCTCAGAAACTATTGCAAGGATTAATCTGAAAATTTGGACCCTTATTATTCACCATATAAAGGTGTTCACCTAGAATTTCCAACCCTTATTGTTCATTTTTGTGCATTTTTTTAAAAAAAAAAGAAAGATCTCTCAAGATACATGTATAGTAAGCGCTTAAAATACCAAATATTAAAGTAATCATGACCGAGTTATTTTCCATGCATCGTTTATTCGTGCCGAATTAGTCTTTGTCATATATTTTTTTAAAAAATACCTTTTCCTTATCGATAATTTTTGGAAAAAGTCTATTTAATATGTTAAATATATTTTTTTCAATATAAGAAAATAATACTATACTGTATTAAAATTCCAAGAGAATTCTTTTTAGCCTATCATAGAACATAAACCATACGTCTGGAAATGTGGTATCTTTTCGAAAATATTTAGTGGCCATTAAAACGGCCGTTTGGTTTAGTCATTAATCATGACTCTATTTTTTCAGTTCTTCTTCGTTCTTCTCTTCGTATTCATGGTCAAATACAAAAAAAGCTTCACCGTTACCCACCGCATTCTCCCTGGTGGTCCTTGTTCTTCTTTTAATTCTTGATCCCAATCTTCTAATCGAGGGATTTCGTTGCCTCTTATAATTAAACTTTGTCTGATCGCCATTCTTCTTCTGTTTTCAAAAACAATAATATCACCCCCTCCTTGAAAACACATTTATATAATAGATATTAAAAATTTATGCTGATACTAACGTTCTATATTTAGAAAATGATAAAGCAAACACCTTTGCAAAACCATGCGCTGCGCACGTTTAGACTATTGAGTGCACATACTCAATCATCCTTATCACACCACTTTTAGGTAATCAAATCTACCACAGGTCCTTATATTGCATCATACATCTATAATTAAATCATCCGCCATCATAATTCTATAAATAAATATGGTTCATATTGCTTTAACCTACGTCATACATCTAAAATTAGACCAACCGCCATCTTGATTCTATAAATAAATATGATTCATATTACTTCAACTTACGTCATACATCTATAATTAGATCACCAGCCATCTTAAATCCATCTAAAAGGATATATATGCAGCATAGAACCTCGTCATTAATGAAGATGGCCAAACAGCTCCTGCAAAACAAACATTTATGTTATATTGATCTAAATAGATTTTCAAAAAACATATTTAAAACACCAAATAAATCTTCAAATATAACACTCAATATGAATGGGTGAAGTTTTGCTTTGTTGACATCTTAACACAGACCCCTCATACGTCAATAAACTGTAGTACATTTCAAATTTAATTTTGCCACCAAATAAAAAAACACTTTCCATGTAAAAATTTTGAATGTCATACTTTTGTTTATTACTTTCCTTACTCATCAAAGGAGACTCCCTCGATGTATCCTTGAAAATCTTCTTCAGCCTCATTAATCTAAAATAATAACACAAGGAAATGGTCATGAATTAGAACAGGCATTACTGTAAACATATCACAATTGGCTGTGTATCTATCCAACGGATTGACTTGGCAGAACTCAACAATCGCTAAATCAAATACTGTAGAAGTGAAAAACATTACGGTGTTTTTAATTTCACTATGTTCACGATTTAAGAATTTTCCGCGAATTTTAAACCATCGTGATTATTTTTTCACGTCATTTCTACCTATACACAGTCATAGTACTTGAATATTTACAAAAAAATTCTCCGTGATATTTAAACCACCGTGAAAGGTAACTTTCTAACAAACCGTGAAATTTTAGACACGTGAAATTAAAGACGTCTACAGTACACAGCTGAATGTCTTGCATATGTACATAATTACATGCACAGTATTTCATTGTGTAATAAGAGCATAAAATATGAAAAGTTCAAATTTAAGGTTATTATACTAGAAAAAAAAAAACTACACAAAAAATAAGGATATAAAATACAATATTTCACCTTCATCTGGGTGCGACCAGTGGAGTTTAATGAACGCTTGTTCTGATAGACATCGACATGGACGCACGAAATATCAATGGTCGTCCCTTCATGAATAACAGTCTCAGAGAGACCAACCCACAATCTGATGTCTATGCTAGCCTGGCCATCCGATAGAGTAATGATCTTTCTCTTTGACTTTGATCCTTCAATGATGCTTGAGACCTTAGATGAAAATGTATGCTTCACATAATTTCAACTAATACAATTGATATAATGCTTTTCAAAAATGTAATAATATCATAAGAGTAATTATTCCCAATTCAAACACTATGTATTTCTACATTATTATAAAAATTATCGCGTAATCATGAATACAAAGATGGAAAATATTATCACCAATTTAAGAAAAACTTAAGTAAAACTTTAAGCACAAAATTTCATATTACACATGTTCCAATATATTTATCAGAGATGTGTACCAAGAAAGTTGCACTCACCTTGGTGACCTCCCCCTTGACGCTGATCCGTTTTTTGTTCTCAAAAGAACTTATCCTGCCTAGCTCCTCTACAACGGGAGGCTGCACAAAAGTCATAATTACGTCATCAGTGATGGGCCTTCTGCTCTGCATAACATTTAATGAGAAAAATACAAATATTAAAATATTATTATAGTTAAACTTCCATCCTCTAATGCATAACAATCACAACAACCTATTTTAGGGCAGTTGTAATATATACTAAACAATTCAAATTTCAAAAATATATTTATAAATCAAAGTTGAAAAGACCAAAAATCTTGCGATTAAAGAATGTTCTACTATGACCTGAAATTAAGTTCGAGTTTACTCAAGTTACAGATAGGAAAAAAATGCATTTTTTACTAGGCATTTTTCAATTTCGTGGAGTTTCAATGGTTTATAATTTAGTTTTCAATATAACTACACCAGCGTTCAGTTTACAATGGGAACATCTTCATCAGTTATCTCTCTTTGCCAATGCATTCTTATATATAAAGTTAAGGAATCTACCCCACCACCCCAGCTCCAAACCAGGGGACATAGAGAATCAAACTTAGCATCAAAATGTGTATTTCTGCCTACTGAACTACCATACCGAATGTCTACTTGATTGGGCAACCATAAAAAAAGTTGCCCAATTATTCTTATGCATATATAAGGAATCTACCCCACCACCCTAGCTCCAAACCAGAGGACATAGAGAGACAACCTTTGCATCAAAATATGTCTTTTTGCCTACTGAACTACCATACCAAATTTGAACTTAATTGGGCTACCGTAAAAAAAAATTATTAGGAAAAAACAGGAAATTTGTGGACGGAAGAATGACAGACGGACAGACAAACAGACAGAGTGATTACTATAGGGCACCCGCAAATCCTTGCTGGGCCCTAATTATGTAGTCGTCCAGAGAAAAATTGACAAAAAGTACTACGCACGTGCGCATAGCCGACAAATATGGTTGGTATATACTAGTTGAGTATTAGGCTGATAATTTGGTGGACGGTCATGACGATGGACGTATTTGACTCTTGAGGCATTTCTTGTTGCGGCATAGACGTATTTGGCTCTTGAGGCATTACTTGTTGCGGCACAGAAGTGTTTGGCTGTTGAGGCATTTCTTGAATGGCATAGAAGTGTTTAACTCTTGAGGCTTGTTTGGCTGTGGAGGCATTACTTGATGTAGCATAGAAGTGTTTGGCTGTTGAGGCATTTCTTGAATGGCATAGAAGTTTCTAACTCTTGAGGCATTACTTGTTGTAGCATAGAAGTGTTTGGCTGTTGAGGCATTACTTGTCATGGCATGTCCTAGACGTCTTTGGCTCTTGCGGCATTACTTGTCGCGGCATAGAAGTGTTTGGCTGTTGAGGCATTTCTTGAATGGATGGTGTACTCTGTATAATATTCAACAGGAAAGACAATTTTGTTACTCACCAGCGTCGGTTTCACAATCATGCAACATCTCTTCTCAACAGTAGTTCGACTTCAACATCAAATCAAATTGGTGGAAGTTCTGATTCGGCTGAAAAAGACTCTCAAAAACATTTAACAAATGAAAATCAGACTGAAAACAATCATGAAATTGTACGTGCTTTGAATGGTTCTGTTAATTCTATTAAAATATACCCAAGGGATGTGGAAAAATTTGACCTGCTTATGTTTTATGGTAATATTAAGGAAAAAGTTCAGAACATTCTTGTATCATCAACGCCGCAACGCAAGGGAATTAAATGGTATTTGATGACCAGAGTAGAATTTTCTCGTGAAAAGGAAGGCGTGCAGGAAACTGTCAAACCTTATTTTAGAAGCATTACCTATGCTCACTTGTTTG
>NW_026918008.1:0-13713 GCF_032062105.1 Saccostrea cuccullata | reverse complement strand
ATAGATATATATAATGGACTTCTACAAGAATGTATGGTCAACATGCACATGCATACACGTGCGTGTACGTGCGCTGCAATCTGATTGGTTTAAACTTTAAACAGATATAACTCCCTTGGTTTTCAACCAAACAGGGTGAGATTTAGAACATAAATAGATGTAATGGACTTCTACAAGAAGGTATGGTCATCATGCTCATGTATGCACGTGCGTGCACGTGAAATCGGTAAAATAAAAAAATAAACCTGAATGAGCGTTTTTTTTTTTATACTTTTGGATTAAATACTTTAATATTTAGCGTATTAAAATATATAAATTGTGTAGACAATATGATATGGTCATTACGAACATGCATTCACATGCGCATGTGTGCAATGATAAAATTTGAATGAACATGGTACACTTTTGGGTAAACGTTGTTAAAGTCTCAAATGCATAAAGTTTGTCTTATTTAATTACGCTTACAGCGAATATGACTATAAAAGGGAGTTGGGGAGCGTTTGGGGAACATCTGTAACGGTCCCCGTTACAATTAGCACTAGTTATTATTATTATTATTCTTTTTTCTTCTTATTTCTTCTCCGGTACTTTTTTGTCCGGAAGTGTTCTCAGAAACTGTTCACCAAACTAAGTTAAAACCTTTTTAGGGTTAGTAGGCATGTTGTGTAGATGTGCCGAAGGAAGGTCATTTTGCGCGCATTCGCATGCACGTGCGGGCGCGTGCAATGAGTAAAATGACTGATATATTTAATATGGTTGTAACTTTTATATTTTTTGGTAAAATGTTTTGAAACTCATTATATAAAGATATATAAGTTGTGTAGATAAGATGACATGGTCAAATTTGCGTGAACTCACGCGCATGCACGTGCGCTTTGCTCTGATTGGCTGAAACAGAAATCTCAATATCTTTTTTGTTTTATGATGAAATGCTTTGAAATTTATAACATAGACATGCATTAGGATGTACTACAATATGATATATAAAATTTTTCATGAAATCACGCGCATGTGCGTGTGTTGCAATCTGATTGGCTGAAACTTTAAATGAGTATAACTCCCTTGGTTTTCAACCAAACAGCATGGGATTTACAACATAGATAGACATAAAGGACTCCTACAGGATGGTATGTCACCATTCACATGCATGCACGTGCGCTTTGCTCTGATTGGCTGAAACAAAAATCTCAATATCTTTTCTGTTTTTTTACAAAATGCTTTGAAATTTAAAATATAAGCATACTTTAAGATGTCCTACATTAAGATATATAATAATTGTCATGAAAATACGCGCATGCACGTGCGCTGCAATCTGATTGGCTTAAACTTTAAATGGCTATAACTCCCTTGTTTTTCAACCAAACAGGATGGGATTAAGAACATAGACAGACATAATGGACTCCTACAAAAAGGTATGGTCATCATGCACGTGCGTGCACGTGCAAATGAGTAAAATAGTGTAGACAAGATGATATCGTCATTACGCTCATGCAATCACATGCGCATGCCTGCATTGCTAAAATTTGAAATACTTGGTATACTTTTGGGGAAAACGTTGTTTACGTCATAAATGCATAGATTTTGCCTTCTTTAATGAAACTTACAGGGAATATGGCACGAGAAGGGAGTTGGGGAGCGTTTGGGGAACATCTGTAACGGTTCCCGTTACAATTAGCACTAGTTTATTATAAGAATAATTTTTTTTTGGAGATTTTTTTTCTCAGAAATTTCAATAATGTAAACTTAACTTCTAATACTTAATTCACAAACTGAATATGTATTTTATACATCTGAAGCTATAGGCATTCTGCACTCCTTGTTCACCCATCTTCTTTGTTGATGACCAATCACAAGATTGGAGAATTGAAGACTTCAATTCTTTAAACCCTTCGCTTGAAAAGCGGGAGGGTATATGGTGATTGGGATGTCCGTTCGTCCGTCTGCTACGCTCTGGGGTACCCATCTCTTATCCTCAACTCCTTTTTTCCCACTTAATAGAATTTTATGATACTTTTACAGATTCTTTTTTACATAATTTCATTGTGCAACTCCTATTTTACTTTTTGAGCTGACACTTAATTCGGATTCTCAGTGCAAAGCGTGGACTTTGTCTTTATAACTATATGAGAGGTGGGGGGGGGGATATCATTTAGTGAGCTTATTGCTCAAGGTGTCGCCCGCGTAGCCCAGTGGTTAGAGCGTCTGCTCTAGAGTCGCGAATTAAGGAGTAGGTCCTTATGTCGATTCGAATCCCACTGTGGAACGTAAAGACTTCGGAGGAGACCGTATAAACCGAGGTCCCGTGTCGCAGTAGGTGCTGGAACGAGAAAGATCCCTCCCTGCCCAATGCCCCTAAGTATTGAGTATAGGACAAAATTTGTAGCTCTCCACCGCAAGTGGTGGCGTCTCCATATGAGTGAAAAATTCTCGAGAGAGACGTTAAACAACATAAAATCTAAATCAATCAATCAATACTGCTCACAGTACCTCTTGAATTGAATAAACAGTTGCTTTTAAAATAAAAACCTAGATGTTTAATTCATCGTGAGGAATGGTTGTATAAAGTATCGTAAGTTTTAATGTTTCTGGCTTTTGAAAAATTGGCGATTTTATTAAGTTGAATTTTTTGTGTGGAGTTTTTGTGAATCCATACTTGATTTACGCCATTTCCAGAATATGCTGCGGCACAGTACCTCTGAAGTTTCTCCTTCATAGCATGCAGTTAATATTTTTGTTAGGTGTAAAATCTTTCAACAGAAAAATGTACTGAGCATAAAACACAGACCCCTTGAGAGAAGATGGGGGAACAAGGCGGGCAGAATGCCTATAGCGTCAGATATTAAGAAATCATATTCAATATGTGAATTGAGTATTTAAATTAACTTCTCATTATGAGGGGAAAAAAACTTTTCCAAGGGAAAAAAATCTCTTTATGTTTATGCCTTTTCATAGACAAATACTAGTATAGTCTTGGTGAGATTTTAGTAAATTGTAGAGATTTTACATTATATATACTTTAATATTAGATGAAATATCAAATAAAGTTTGGATATAATTGAGTTTTTCATTTCATAGTTGTCGCACTATAGACACTTCGTCCGCCTTATCCCCCAATCTTCTGTCAGAGGTGGGATGACGATGTCCAGGGATGAGATGCCTAGTATAGTAGTAAGTTTCCCTGTTGACCAGTATTTGAAAATGCCGACTTTAAACGAATTTGTTGAAATCCCTGTAACATAAATTTAATTGTCAGTATCCTACCTGATAATACGAGTTCAGAGCTTGCTCCTATGGCATATTACCAAATAACCAATCTTTCCCATTTGTAATATATAATTTGTCACTTGTAGAAATTCTCTTTTGTATCCTATATATGTATTCTGTGTATTTTCCCATTTGTAGTGTATCACTTTTCATTTTAATTGTATAATTTTCCATGTGAATTATATAATTGTAGAATACAAATTTAAAAAATATATATACATAGCACGAAAGACAAAAGAAAAATTAAACATTACAAATGGAAAATGACACAGATGAAGTGGAAAATTATAGAATACAGATGAAAATAATATACGATACACATAAAAATGTAAATTTGTTCAAGTTCAAGTTCATTTATTCTCTCAAAACCATTTAAAATACATGGTACATGAGGACAATGAAAAAAATTTACAGCATAAATATATTCAGGGCAGAGGTATAAGTTAATGAAATACATAATCAGAAAATGGCAATGTGGGAAAAAGATAAAAGAGAAAAAAACAAGTATGATACGTGTACAAAATGAAATAAATGAGGAGAAAAAATTATGGAGGACAGACTAAATCATATATTTTTAATATAAACATACAAAGTTTTTTAAGTGACATAGCATCTTGTTTTGTCATCAGTTGGGAAAATTTCAAAATATTTGGTCTAGTAAAGTAATATTCATTAATATACTTTTTCCTAATATGTGGATTGTACAAAACAAATGAAAATTTTGGAATATATAACTAAAACACATTACAACTGGTAATTAAATTCAATAATGCGAATAGAAAATTACAGATCTAGAAAAACACAATACAAATGGAAATACAAGAATGCAAGTAGTGTTACAAATCGAAAATTATAGAATATTATATTAATATTAATTATAGAAAATTTGCAAACTAACAATGGATAATTAATAAATCATTCTTCGCTTTTAATTATTTTCTTAAAAATCGTACCACAAATCCCCCTTTCCGAAGTGCCCAAAATCCATCATACGTCAACATAGAGTTATCTTTCTTCGATTGCGACAGACGGGCAGATTTCCTGATGTGAACAGTTCAAGCATGATAAGAATAAGAAATAATACATTTCAAGTGGAAAATTTAGAGTACAAATAGAAAATTTTACAATACAGATTATTTTTTTACAATACAAATGAAAAACAAGAGGCCCAGGGGCCACATCGCTCACCTGAGCAATTGGCTAGAAAAAAGCACATATCAGATCAGAACTGAAAGTTTACTGAAGGGGGGGGGGGGGGGGTTGGGTTGAATTTTAACCCCCAAGGGGTCATGATTTGAACAAACTAGAATCTACAATACCTGAGGATGATTACCTATAAATATCACTAAGCATGGCTTTGAAGTACTTGAAAAGAAGATTTTAAAAGGTTTACCTATATATTCCTATTTAAAACTTTTATCGGCAATTTGGCCCCACCCTACCCCACGGAGTCATGATTTGAAGAAACTTGAATCTACACTACCTTGGGATGAATCCACAAGATCGAGTTTCATCTTTCCTGTCTCAATGGTTCTTGAGAAGAAGATTTTTCCTGTATATTCTTATGTAAAACTTTGATCGGCCATTTTGGCCCCACCGTACCCCCGAGGGTCATGATTTGAACAAACTTGAAACTACACTATCTAAGAATGATTCCATATGAGTTTCATCTTTCCTGGCCCAGTGGTTCTTGAGAAGAAGATTTTTAAAGATTTTTCCTGTATATTCCTATGTAAAAATTTGATCGACCATATTGGCCCCATCCTACCCCCGGGGTCATGATTAGTACAAACTTGAATGTACACTACCTGAAGATGATTCCACATGAGTTTCATCTTTCCTGGCCCGGTGGTTCTTGAGAAGAATATTTTTAAAGATTTTTCCTATATATTCCTATGTAAAATTTTGATCGGCCATTTTGGCCCCACCCTACCCCCGGGGGTCATGATTTGAACAAACTTGAATCTACACTATCTGAAGATGATTCCACATGAGTTTCATCTTTCCTGGCCCAGTGGTTCTTGAGAAGAAGTTTTTTTTTTAAATGCCATTAATTTTTCCTATATATTCCTATGTTAAACTTTGATCGGCCATGTTGGCCCCACCCTACCCCCGGGGGTCATGATTTGAATAAACTTGAATCTACACTATCTGAAGATGATTCCACATGAGTTTCATCTTTCCTGGCCCAGTGGTTCTTGAGAAGAAGTTTTTTTTAAAATGCCATTAATTTTTCCTATATATTCCTATGTTAAACTTTGATCGGCCATTTTGGCCCCACCCTACCCCCGGGGGTCATGATTTGAATAAACTTGAATCTACACTATCTGAAGATGATTCCACATGAGTTTCATCTTTCCTGGCCCAGTGGTTCTTGAGAAGTTTTTTTAAAATACCATTAATTTTTCCTATATATTCCTATGTTAAACTTTGATCGGCCATTTTGGCCCCACCCTACCCCCGGGGGTCATGATTTGAACAAACTTGAATCTACACTACCTGAAGATGATTCCACATGAGTTTCATCTTTCCTGGCCCTGTGGTTCTTGAGAAGAAGATTTTTTAAAAATGCCAATAATTTTTCACTTATTCATAATTATCTCCCCTTGGAAAAGGGCGTGGCCCTTCATTTGAACAAACTTGAATCCCCTTTACCCAAGGATACTTTGTAGCAAGTTTGGTTGAAATTGGCCCAGTGGTCTTGAGAAGAAGATGAAAATGTGAAAAGTTTACAACGACAACGTCGACGACGACGACAACGACAGAGAAAGGAAAAATTTTGATCAGAAAAGCTCACTTGAGCCTTTGGCTCAGGTGAGCTAATAAAATACAAAACAAAATTTAAACAATACAAATGGAAAATTCTTACAATATAAATGAAAAATTATATATATACAAACGTTTCGCATGCCTTATAGGCTAGAGTTTTCAAGCGGTTATTCCTTATATTACAGCTACAGTCAGATAAGTCAGATTACATAAAAACATGGACATCGTTCATAGGTTACATGGCTCAAGAATAAGACAATATAGGCCTACATGCTCACGTTATAGAAAATGGTAAGTTTTTGACATTGTGCATATTTCTAAACATGTACTATAGTATTGTAATAAATTTTATATTATTTTAAATTCATTAAATAATATGTGCTTCTTATCTACGGTTTTATTTTGATGAGTCCAATTTGCTGTCAAAATGATTTCCTTCTCTTACTTAATATCGTTGTGTTTTTTTTTCTCATAGTTTGTTCGTATGTAAAACAAATCGTCCTATTGTCCTTTCTGACTTGTTTCATTTTATTAAATACAATCAACTGCATTTTCTATTATGAAATATGGAAATGACAAAGAGTTTTCAAGCTCAAAGGTCAATTCAAACAATACAAATTAGGCACAGATTAAACATGGACCTCTAAAACATCAGAAATGGAATCAGATACCATGGAGGAGTGAGCATCCCCTGCCTATCGTGTGCTCTTTGTCATAATCTGGAAAAAAAGTAAAAAAAATCCGTTTGCAATTCAGTGAGTAAATGATGGCTTTTATCAATGAGTATGGGAAACGTCGGTCAGCATTTCACTGATATTCCGAGTCGCTGTAGATTTTATTTGCTGGCACGGCCATTGTCTCGACCGTAGAACTTACAAAATGATTCTGAAATTATTTTTCGATTGTTTAAACTGTAAGATTTGTATTTTAATGTATATAGATTAGCTTTTTACATGCCATACTAGTATACATATATTTTACTTTTTTAAAGTCTTGGTCATGAAATTGTTAGAAGTTGACATTTGTACCCCACGAAACTATAAAAATAAATTCCTTTTTAGAGAAATCAAATTTCCTGAAATTAGGAGAGAACAGTGATTTCTTGCAATGTTAGCGTTTATATGAACTTTTTAAAAAACAATTTATTACAATATTAATGCTATTTTTAGAATGATCAACTTATACACGCCCATATGTTTCTTTTTTTCCTCCCCAAAAATGAACTCAAACAGATGGGATTAAGGGCATGACATGTAATAATCCGTATCCTATTACATGATTTTGTAAGTTGTTTATAAGATTTTGAAAATATTATTTTAATTGAATAATAATATGCATCTATATAAGTTTTTGATAAATTTGGAATTAATGATTTATGGATTTCATATTATAATTGTACAAATTAATTACGAGATAAGTTATTTAAAAATCGAAAGGCCCTGGGTGGATGAAGTGGGGTGGGGTCCTTCGGCTTTTGAATAGAAATGTTTGCACCTGTTGCGTGACTTTTAGATAGAGGTACCCTAAACAACTTCGGTGGTCGTCTGTTTATACCCTTGAACGATCAACAATACACTCGCATCTTCTCGTATGACAAAGCGAGCTTCTAAATAAAAACTGCCATAAACTGACAAACAGATAAGATCCTTGTTCTATCCCTGCTTTAAAAAAGTTTTGTTCATTATTTGGCTATGTGTCAATTATTATCCTTTGTATAGAAATCAAAGAATTACTCATGATGGGCCTAGAACGCAGTCATCCTTTAAAAATGGCCCTTTATAAAGAATTAAACTTCCTGTTGACCTTTCAAACATTGTTGACATAGCCTGCTATCAAGTAGGATAGAAAGTTACAAACGAGATTTAAGAAAGGCGTGCTTATCGTATCAGCTACATTTAGAGTGTATTCGATTAAGACAACCCGTGTCGCACTAGTGTTAAATATGCGCATGCTCACTGATTGAACTCTAGTGATCTAAATAAAACATCTCGTGTTGTTTAGTGTCTGTATATATATGGCGGGGAAAACAGTTAATTCCCTGTATATCTTGTTTGAATAGTACAAACAATTATTAACAAACAATAACCAATAATCAAATAAAGAACAACAGATAATTAAATACAAAACCTAAAAGCAGAAATTAATTGTTCGGGAAAATGTATTTTCTTACAGATACAACATGTATTTTATAGATTATTTGTCCTTTCAATATTTTTTAATAAGTCAATACCTCCTCTTATTAGGGTGTTGCTAAAACGCGGAACGGAAAACGGAGAATTAATGTCGAGCAAATAACCTAGATTTGATATAAATCACACATAAAAAGCAATATTCATGATATAAAAGGCACCTCTAATGAAAAAAATGAAACGATATATTCATGAATCTGATGCATCACTCACATGCGATGGTCAATAAATATAGTATGTGTACTAACTAGACTCAAATCCAGAGTATCATTCTGAAGGTTTCGTTCAAATTTTCTTTTAAGAAAGCTCATTCATAAACGAAAAATATGAAAAAGGCGAAAGGAAAAAATACTAGTATATACATACATGTACATGTATCTGTAAAGACAAAAAAGCATGCACCCGTTTTGACATTTAGATTATGCATGCAGTGGAGTATCCAGGAATCTTGAAAAGGGGGTGGAGGTATTTTGGGGTCGGAATAGGTGTAACATATGAACATAAGAAAAAAGTTCATGCAAAGGGTTTTATTAGCTTGTTCAACTGATTTCTTTAGTTGCAATTTTTCAGATATAATGAGAGGAAAACAGGAAACTCAAAATGTTTACGGGGTCATTCATACCCATCCCCACCTCCAAACACACTTTAACTTCAGTGACTGTACAGATGATACATAAATTTTGCCAGAGTTAAGAATTTTGACTCTTTCTATATATCCAGGATTTATATACTATAGATAGAAAGCAACTCTATTTTGTATAAAATGTTAACAAGTTTTACACTCGAAGTGTTTATCCGAGCTTGCCGGAAAGGGGTACTCTAGCAGTAATCTTACGATATTTTTAAAAAATATTTTTATTTCTCTTACCAGTTAACATGATTCATCTATATATCAAATGTTAGCCTCCCCCTCCCCCTTTTTCCAGACATAAGTTTTTCACTGTAGAAATGTTCATTGAAACCCCCAACACTTTCTGTTAAATTAATGTAGTAAGTTAGTGTAAATAAATAAGTAATGAAAGAAGTTTGAGATGGAATCCCCCCCCCCCTTCCGATTTGAACAATTGTTTTCTTTTTTTCGCTTGTCCAGTTCTTTTCAGGTACTAGTAAATCGATTGTTTCTTCTCCGACCCCCCGACCCCCCTCCCATCGCTACGTAACTGCTTTGTCAGCGGTTTTCGCGAATAAGAGACTTAACAGGGCTATAATAAACTTGCATTTATTAATGAGGGATTAAATATGCATGAGTTTACCGTTTCTGATAAAATTTGTGTAATTTAAATGATTTAATCTGAAATTAAAATTTCTGTTTTCCGTTCTGCGTTTTAGCAACACCCCTTTTATTAAGATAAAAAAGTAGAATAAGAATGTCTTCACATACATAGGGCCTACATGTCAATTTTATTAAATACTATTGTAACGTACCATTGTTTTTGAAGGAGGGGGGGGGGGCAATCCAGAGAAAAAAAACGAAACTCCTATTTAGTTAGAGGAGGGGGATGTAGATCCCACTTCCTTCAGCACCAAATTTTATTCATACAAGACGACTTCACCCTTGCTTGGCTTTACTGTATTAAAAAGGGTGAGAAAGCTATCGGTGGTCTTTCAATAAAGATATTTTAAAAGTAAAAAGATGTTTGGAAAAAAAGTGTGGGGAGCGCTTCCACCAGCTGCTACGTACCTTTATTCTCTCCCCCCGTAACATTTTGCATGGGGTATAATAATTGGTCAGAAAAGTACCATATCTGACATTTTTCATTAATATAGTGTTAGCCATAGGATGTGAGAGACACATACTTTTATAAAAAAAAAAATGTGACGCCGGTTCGAATTAAGAAAACATGAGCTAGTGTGTTTATTTCATGGTATTACATGGCTGTGGAATTTAATTTTGAGTTTGTAAAAATAATGTTCAATATTTCAACTAAAATTTTTTTTTTTGAAAAAATACGAATGAAATTGTTCAATAATTATTACGATTGTAATTAAAGGCTGAAAGGTAATTTCTATATACTTATAACATTTATTGTAAAAAAAAAAAAGAATCGGTTGGTTCTGGGGACCCGACCTCCATATTTATAAGATTACATTGTAATACATGTACATGCAACTGTAAAATTTATTTTGCTCTCACATTCGATCCTGTAATTATCTTAAAACTGAATTATTTATAAGGAAATTAACACGACATATCTATGCTGCCATTCAATGTTAAATCTATAAAAATATTTTTTATTAGTGAATCAATAAGCATCTATTTGACACATTTATGTAATTAAGGGGCTCGTTTTACAATAGAACTTACACCTAGGACCAAAATTTAATTCTGCGATTTTATTCTTCTTGAATAGAATTTAGAATGTTACTTTGGTAACTATTTGCTAAACAGTTTATTTTCAAAAAAATTATAACCAACATAAAATTTTAGTTTTAGTCGTAATTTCTTTTGTTAAAACAGGTTCCAGGGGTTCGGGCAACAATTAAAGGAATATTTAAAAAAGAATGGAAAAACTTCTTTATTTTTTTAAAAATTAAAAACTGTCAATGATAACACAACAGTAATTTTAGGAGGTTGACCTAAAAACTAGAAAGAAAAAAAAAAAAAAAAGAGGGATGTCAAAATTATAATGCAGACTTTTTCATTGACGTTGTAAATTTCTAATACAAACACTGACAAATTTATGCTGAAACAGTTTTCGCATTAACAATGCGACTTCACTTCCCGCCATTTCTTTTACCTGTTACTCCAGATAAACTGAGGAGTATACTCGCGTAACACGGGTTGATCACCCGTGTCGAAGATAGGTTGTTTTATTTACAACTCTAGTGACTCGTGTAACCCGTGTCGCTTAATCGAATATACCCTTAAACGCTGAGTTTGGGGACCGGATATTACCTCACCGGGACTCTCAAAGCACATGTTGTGTATTTCATTCATTCTGAGGACAACTAGCTGGCGATTATAACGCTGGACTTACGACACGTTACCTGAAGGCTCATAATAAGCCGTCATTGTATTACACCTGTATTGTACGTGCGAGGGAATGCCATCGTTCAGTGTCTGTTGACAGTTTATATGCTATATATTTAGTACTGGCACATAAACAAGACAGAAGAATGCAGAAGGCTGGGTAATAATGACCGTGTTGTGTTACATTCGGAGGAAGATTCTGGTGGTGCTCGGGGTCTTCACGTCCCTGGGGCTGATGACAGGGACCGTGACCCCCTGGTGGGTGGTGGTAGTGACCACGGACAGACGACTGGTACACGGACTGTGGTACTCGCTGTCTTGTGATGTGTCCTCGGGACTATCCCTGTGTAAAAGTCTACTGACCACATCAGATTCGGCCATAGGAAGTAAGTCTCTCTCTCTCTCTCTCTCTCTCATATTATTTATTTGGATTTTCCAAATCGGAGGTTTCAGGATTTACAGTGATATAATTTCATAGATGTTATTTTTATAATTATCCGTTCTGAGTGTCTCCCCTTCATGTTTCTTTATTTTAAAGTGTTGTTTTCTCTCACTTTTATTGTCTCAATGGTACTTTTAAGTACATGTACTTGTACTTTGAAGTAGTGAGTATCTTTTCTGATTGTTACATAAGACGCCGGTGATTCATTGTTTTGACTGTCGTGTAAGATGAAGTGGATTTTTACTGTGGTCTTGTTTGACAGAGTGAGAGGACACTCGAGTCCCCCGAGCCATGACTATGGTTTGTCCCCTGTGAGGATGATTTTATTGTCTAGAATTACAAATGACCACTTATATTTCCTTTTTTGGCATGTTTTCCTTTTTACTTGTTCCAGACATATTTTGTTTTACCGGTTATGGTTAATTATATTTTTAGACCTAACCTTGGACTATATATTTCTTGTAATCTATGCTGATTCTTTAAAGTGAATATTTAAATTTAAAGTTTACCGTTTATTGCTTTTAAATTGATACATATAAATTTTCCTGTAAATGTGCTTTAAAGAAGTTTTAAAAGCTCTTTTCATTCCTTTAAAATTGTTCACAACACACAAGACATGTATATATTTTATACTGTGCTTTCCCACGGAGAGGAAAAATTCCTGACTTAAAATATATTTGCGTTGCGGTTACTGAGTATAGTTTGAGGTTAAATGAATTTTTTTTCTTTTCACCCATTTGATGTAGCTTTTGGGTGGGTTTTCTTCTTGGCTAGAATTTTGAGAAGTTCTCTTGTAGAATTTTCAGGCATTAATTGTCATGGCTGCATACATTTTCGATGTTATGAATTTGTCGAATTAACAAAAAATCCTTTTTAATTTGCAATTTGTCAGATCAAAGAAGTAAGACACTAATCATTGAGTGTAAATTCCTTTGTACAGGCGTGCGCCTGGAGTACGGACTGCTGACATTGTTCGGGGTTGCCCTGTGTGTGTTGGCCACCGTTTTCCTGATCATCTATAACCCCCGGGAGGACTCGGTGAGGTCGATCCTCTCCGGCTGTCTGACCGTCTCCCTCTATCTTGTTTCAGGTACGTATAAAATCAGTTGAAATGATTTCGAACGAGTTTAGGTGCCTCTGAGGATGAAATTGATATCCCTTTGAAATATTGTAGATGTCTTAATATTGGATGCATAGGTTTTTTTTTTTTTCAAATTCTAAATATCATTAACTTTAAAAGTTTAAATCCTAAGTGGTGGACATGAAAGGGGCACCCGTCGCACACCACGTTAAATTTGTCTCTTATTTTTTCATGTTAGTTATTTGGCCTTTGTTTTACACTAAATACTAAATATGACGTGTTCCTTATTCTGACCAATTCGTTGGAACCCATGGATTTTCTCTATATGTAACACTTGAATGCAGTGTTCTGTAATGGAGAGAAAACCCGTGGGTTCCGACCATGATCGGATCGGATCGATACCTCGGGCAAGGTGCGTGTGACCGACTAACAAGGGATTGTGTTGACCTAGGCACCTGATCCCATGCACATCTGGGATAGGGTCTGTTTCTTATTCCTACATTTGTATCGTTTGTGACCCCCTCCCCACCTTTCCGTCCACATTCATATACACGTCACACGTGGTATGGTTTTCTATTTAATTTCTCAGCAGCTACGCCTAGTTGTGTTCACTAAGTGATCAGTGTGGTCCCTATCGGGTTATGCTAACTCGACCACATTAAAGGCAGATTAACGGAAGAATTAAATCTTACGAAATTTTAAACTTCATTTACATTCCTTAATTGATTAAAATCTTAATTTTAATTCCCAACTTTATATCCATACAGATTATGAAATTTAATTCTGGGGAATGTCAGGAATTCGATATAATCGGGGTAAATATAATCAATTTGTTTACCTCCCATTGTTAACATACCAGGTCCTTTAAAGATTGAATCTTTCTGAGGAGGTCTGGAAGTCTTTGCATTAAAGGAATCTCTTTTTTTCCAAAGTCAGCATATTTGAACACATTTAGACCGAAGTGAACAATGGCAAATATTTATATACTTCTGTGTAC
>NW_026918007.1:0-14049 GCF_032062105.1 Saccostrea cuccullata | reverse complement strand
TAACGGAAAATGTTGAGTAACAGGAGATGTTTAAATAAATTCAAATGAACAATCTTTCAGTGAAACGCTCACTTTTTGTTATCAGAGATTAATGTAATGTAAAAACAAGAAAGATTTACAAATCAGCAACTATACATGCATGAAGACCTTGTCAATGCCGTGAATTTTGGATTAAATATAAACGAATCATCATGGCGATATGGATGCCATACATAATTCACAAATAACATTTTTTTTAAGAGAAGGACGATAGTCAAAGACTGTGGAAATTTAATAAGAAACTGGAAAGTAGATAGAAACATTGTTACAGTGATGGAAATGTTTGCAGATGAGAGTAAGTTTAAGATGAAATTTTAATAATTTAATTATTGTTAACCAGTTAAATTTTTCGAGGAATTGATATTAAATGTAAGTTATATAGCTCTATTTTGCTTATATTATTTGGAAATTTGAAACGAGTAATTTATCAACCATAACAATAAATTATTACTTTGTTGATTATTTTTAAAAAATGAATAAAAGCAGTATTATGAAAGCTAAACTTACCAAAATTCTCAAACCCCGTGTTTTCTACTTTATCTGTTAAAAGTAAACAGAGGAAAATATTGTTTATAATTTATAAACTCAAAAACACTACGTACGTGCAACAAACAATAATTATTAAAGACAAAAAGATTGATAAAGGCGATTAAATGTTAAAAAAAAACTTCTCAGAATTTAATGATAATCTGTATTCAGTTTGCAACTGATGACTTACGTTTCAGTTTCTGTATTTCTTGGGTGTTTTCCTCTACATTTGAGACCAGCGACTCTGATTTGAAAAAAAGCTATGCTTAAGTTGACTTGCATTTTAAGGTCTTCATATTAAAAGTTTGACATTGATATTTTAACATTACATAATGTAGACGTACTTTTTTCCACTGGGTCATAATTCCGCAGAATCTCAATTTCTGTTGTATTCGCGTGTAGAAAATTACGCAGATTTCATTGACTGTCACTATATGCATTTGATTGATATTAAGTACGCTTGGACAAATTTCCGCGGAAAAATTATGACCGCGTACAAAGCCTAAAAAATTACCACGCGGGAAAAAGTACTTCTACAGTATATCTATATTAATGCTTTTCAATGCTTTTAACGTTTTCTGTTTTTCAGATATTATCTATCTTAATATAGATATGTAATTTTAGATTTCACATATGCAGACGATGTTCATATATGGACATGATTACAGAATTAAATCTCCCTCGCTATTTCATTATAATTATGATATACATTTGGATGCAAAACAGATGGAGCTACTATACGTTTCACATTATGAAAAAATTATTCACATACTCTTAAAACGTTTGTTTTCATAAGGATTACGAATTAAGGTACGATGGAGGAGACCATTTTAATGATATTATCTTGATTCAAGTTATTTTTCTCCTCGAAAAGGTAAGTCATGCCCTAATAGGAGGAATTTTCTTCATGAACGCAAATAATAAACCACCAACGATATTTACGATATACACTAGACAAAATTGCTAACGCACCACAAGTTAATTTTTATTTGTGAATTGGACATTTGCCAAATCTGTACTAGTGTATATAATATGCCATTATATCCAAAACAGTGGGATTGACAAATGCATTGGTATCATGAAAAGACCCTTCAATGACCCTCTTGTTTGAAAAGCAATTTCCAGCTGCTCACAGCGTACCATTTTTGCCCAGATATAAAATTCTTGATCAATATAGGTGGTTTGTGAGGTTGCCAGGTGATTCTCATGTAGCCTAGTAATCATCCGTTGCCTTAATGTCCATAGCAAATCCATTCACATTTCGGTTGACTGTTTTTTTAAAACAATTTTCAACTTATGGTATATTACTAACTTAAAGTCGTGGCTTTTTGTAGTAAACATTTTTTTATGTTTGATAATCTATTTACAACAGATTTTCAAGAGTGAAAATCATACAGTATTAATGTTTTCATTTTTTACAGACTTCTCTAAAGGACCCTCTCACACTGTAATAACTGTGTTTAGCATTTAAACACTTCCATGACGTGTTTAGATCTAAACAAGTATAGAAATATGTTTAACAACTAAACACTTATGTCTAAACATGTTTTATATCTAAACGTGTTTAGAAATTAAACACGTTCTGCAGTAAAATCTTCCCGGAAATGACACAAAATATGTTAATTTGAGCGGCGATTGAAACAGAGAAAATCACAAAAGGTTTAAGGGACGTATCAAGGAGAGAAACTGACAACCCAACGGATAACCATGAAGAAATATTGAAAATCATTTGAAAGGCATCTTTTTACTACAATATATTAAAGGTATATTTTCGCTTTATTAAGATTTGCATTATTAAACCACGATGAGTAACGTAAACAGTGCTTTGAGGTCGTTTATTATGTGTTTATAGAATTGAAGGAGAAGAGTGTATATTGAACTTCATTAGAAATAACTGTTTTAATTTAAGTTAGTATAGTTTCAATGCAACTTGAAAAAAAGATGTCATCTTCAAACTGGATATTTTTAAGTGGTGCTGTATTGAAATCTAAAATAAACTGTGGATGTAATGAGCCACCTTAAATCTGTCTTCTTTCTTACAGGTTATGTGTGTAGTCCGGATTGAACTCAAAGCATGCATGTATCAAAGTACCTTCTTCAAATTGTTGTTCCATGATCAACACTAAGAAATGTATATTTATTGAGTGTATTGGATTACCTCTAATTCGACAATGCTCGACGGATTTGAATATATGTACCCAAAATCATCAATTTGTGATTATCCTTGTGCATTTAAAATGGATTACTTTTCGGCAGTTACTGATGGATATTATATCATGTGGTGCTATGTAATGCTGTAGGATTGGTGAAAGTTAATCAAGTTTGACATTTTGATGACTGACATATGGAACACTCTGCAACCGATTGAAACTGTAATAAATCATATAAAAATTATTATATCAAATAAATATTTGATAATTTTAATTGAAATATCTTTAATAAAGCATTATTACAAAGATTAAAGAAAGTGTTGATATAAAATTGCTATTTTTTTTTTGTTTCTGTTGCTCATCTCTGCGTTATAGATATAATGTATGTCATGCTGAATGAACTTATACAGATCAAAATATTAAATTTGTGTAAAACATCACACAGGTGTAAAGTATCTACATGTACATATCTAAACAATCAGAGGTCTTATGATGAATAATTTATATCGGTTAATATTTTGACATTTTTGACAATAATCATGATAATATTATGTGTATCAAGTAATATGCACTTTGTGACAAAATTTACAAATGTCTATATTTTTTTTTAAGCCACACTTGTTTTATTATGTGAAATATAGATATGTCTAATTTCTAATCACACAATAAAGAAGAGGTGTTTAAATTCAAACACTTTTCTTAGCACTTTTTGTCACCTTCCTCTTTATATGTTTAATTCCTAAACATGTATTATTATACCTCATTATAAATATTCTACACAAGGCGTTATCTGATTGGTTCTAGGTTATCACGTGATCGGGCCGTAAAACTTCATATATCCCGTCGTCGGCACGCTTTTCATCATATTCCACCTCTTCGGAGTACCTAGTGAATTTTCCCGCAATATAGGTCTCGTTCGTTGAACGAAAACTCCCGAGAGTAGTAGACGTCACAATAGCCTGGTTTACGTCACAAAACTGATGACAATGTGATGACCAAAGGGTTTTATAGTAACTTTACGTTAACAATGAAAGTGAATTTGAAAGCGGTGCCGAATTTGAAAGTTTAAGTTTATTTCAAAGGCTTTACTTGTTTCGGTATAATAAACAATTCATTGCATGAATGTTCGGGAAACATGAAGACTTATTCAGCCAAGAAATATCATATTCCCCTCGGGGAATATGATTTTCTTGGCTGAATAAGTCTTCATATTTCCCTCACTATCATGCAATAAATGTATAATATTTCTAAACAAACGAAAAAGTGTTTAGTTCTAAACACATTTCTCGCAGTGCACCTTCAGACAAGATACTGTCTGCATTAGCAAGTTCTTCTTGGGCCAAACGCCTCATACGGTGTAACTTATTTTCTGAGTTTCTAATTAGTTCAAATGTAAAAACACAAATAAAAAGAAACAAATGAATATTTTTCTTCAAAAATGGAACATATCTTATTTTTCTATGAATTGATCTTACTTTAGTAAACATTGTTAGTAGTTATTTATATGGTTTGACATTAATATACCTCATTTTTTGTTAAAGTGACATATCTACTGGTATATATCAAATACATCATAAAAAAGATTTTAAAAGTAAAATATTAATTCTATTAGGTGGGGCTCAGCAATTTGGTCTAGTGTATATTTCTAAGAACTAGTTATATTCTTTCTTGTTTTTTAAATGATTGCGTGCAATGTAAGAGATAGACATTATTTTGAATTGAAACAAAATAATTCAATTTCAGTTGTAACATGTACTAGTAATTTGATTGGGTTAAATATTTAACCAATTTTGTTTAACATAACTTGCCTACATCACTATGATTTAGGTCAAAAAGGTATTACTCCGGTTTACGTTACTTTTTAAATATTCTTAATTCAAGGAAGTTCTAAACACTAACAGAAACTATTTTTTAGACTCAGAGAAAAATATGCATATTAAGACTTTTTATCTCATAAATTATGAAATTAACGGTAAATAACAACTACTTTAATCTTAAGCTAAGGGCAGATCACTCTAACTGCATAAAGTTACCCAATAAAACCCAATAAGTAGAGCTCTTTAATGTGCAGTGTTTAGAGCGTCCTTAAAGCCTTTTCTTTGAGAAAATATTTACTCATTGTCTACACTGAAATTAAATTATAAGGAATGAAGCTCATCAGTTTCAACTTATGTAATACGATATAACATAACAGTTTACACTTTTTATTAACCGCTTGGCGTATAACAAAAGTTGAAATAAGCGTATTCCTTAAATGTATAAACCAATATACTGTACCTAGTATTGCAAGCTGTTTTATCCATTTCATTTCCTGTTCCGGGTCCATGTTGTCTGTTTTGATAAAGTCTACCGATTTCTGATGTTTTGAAACGCCAAAATAAATATCAACATCTTCAGCAATTTTGCGAATGTTCATAAACTCAGTCTGGAAATCGGCATCGGGTATACCTATAACAACAGCATGTCCATAGTGTTTGTTTCTGAGTAGTCTTATACGCTCCATATTTGCCGATACACTTCTGTCTGTAGGGTCAGGATCATTACCCCAACCTTGACTGTGTGCAGGTAGGTTAGTCACATTACGCAGGAGAGTATAAAGTAAGGATATATCCATATCAGAATAATCTCCCGCATAGTTTTGGGAAGATGGCGGAAAAATCAAATCGTTTTGTGATTTATTGAGCGGATTCCTCTTCTCTGACTTCTTCCAGCTTTTAACTTTCTTGGATAGATCATTTGCAGGCACCTCATTAAGGAGCACATCTCTCATGATGTCAGCACAGGGCCCCAAAATCAGTCGGGAGATCCGTGCTAAGTTTGTTGTCTGTGGTGTAGAGGCGTACTTTGAACAAGACATGACCTGGATTCCTTACTGTTGTATTTTACTTTTATTATGTTTCCGATAGCTGCATATCTCTTTCTTAATTCCTTGTCTTTGAAAAACTCAATGTAGAAAGGGTTTATGAAAAGCGAAAAAGTCCTTTTGTCTGAAAGAAAGAGAAATTAGTTACATACAGTACCGACCAGGATCAACCTGACACCCAAGCAATCCGAGAAAGCAATGCTCTGGGACTCTTGTATGACTGCCCTGGGACCGCTAAGGGACTGCTCTGGGACCGCTGTGGGACTGCTATAGAAAGCAGCCCAGCTGTCCCTTAGACTGCTCTCTGGAACTGCTTTGTTCATTCATGTCTGAAAGAGCTTTGGGGTGATACGATAGCTCCGCTGCCTAATGTACTTTAATTTGCAGACTCCCTGTTCTTCTGGTTACTTGCAGCAGAGAAGAGTGTAAACTAGTAACAAAACAAGAGTTTCTTACAATCTTATAACAAGTAGAAATTACATGTGTTATAGTTAATTGATATTTACACAAATTAAGGTAGGTTTCTACTCACACAAAACATATCGTATATTTAAAAAATTATGAAATTTTCACGTGCACAGAATCAGGAAGACAATATTACTAAGCGATGGTTTCAGTTAGATTACTTTTGACCTTTTTAGAGTCAAGGTTAAATTAATTTGACATTATAAAAAAATAAAACTTGGTAAAGAGCTACGGTCATGTTATGCATAAAATAGTTCTGTAGATATTCTTATTTGTTGATTAACAAGAAACAACTGATGTTCCATTTGAAACATGAAAATAAAAAGAAAAATATAACAGAGACTTGGTGCTTTCATTTCCTATTAGAAATTTCTCCTAAAAGTCTAGGTCTTGGAAAACTGGCTCTTGAAATTGCAATGTTCTTGAATTTTTAAGGTAAATAGGTACATTTAAATACTTTCAATGAAGATAAAAATATGAGCGCACTCTCTGATTTAAAAATTAAAACATGTCTTTTAATCCTCATAAACAATTCTACAATTTAGTCGCATCCTTAGAATTAGAGGTTTCGTTCTACATTAAATATCGTAAATAACTGAAAACGTTGGCCATTTTTGGAAGCGTTTTTCCAGCATATGAGGCACATTTCGTGACGTCATATGATATTTTCTATCCAGAAAATTACGTCATGTTTTAAAGATAAACAAACACCAAGATTTAAGTGTTTAACAATGCATTGTTAACTAAAACAAAGCAGTTTCAGTTTTTCAGAAATGCACACGGCCAAAAAAGGCATAAGTGAACCTTGTTCTTAACAAAAATTGTAAAAAGCCCCAATACTTAAGAAAAAGCCTTTCGAGTATCCCAAAAGTATGGAAAATGGCTTTACTCTATAATGATTAAATCTATTCAAAGTTAATTCTGGTGGATAATAATCAATTAAAATTAAAATTTTCCGTATAAAAATATGGGAACCAGAATCAATACAGAAAAAAGAAATTGAATTATAAATAAATAAGATAATTGTGATTACAAATTAAATAGTCATGCTCAGTGTAATTCATCTATGTATATGTGAAAGCTTTCTTTCTTCAATAAATATTATTTGTTTCTATATGCGTACTGTTCATAACTGTAAATGACCGTCGCATTGTAAGGAATACATATATTTATAAAAGTTATGGTAAAACACGTGTTTTTGTTATGTATGCAGATTAAGTCCATCGGTAAGAGATTGATTGGTTGTTCCTTTGTTTACGGGTGAATAGGTTGAATCCGTGCTACGCATGATTCAGTCACGTATAAGGTAGCTTTTCGGGTATTTTAAGTCATTCGAAGCTCGATGCGACATTGCAACAGACTAATCTCCCCCACCCACCCACCCTTCCAGTATCGATATTTCGTAGATGTTCGTATTAATGTTGACTTATCGCTTATTTGAATCTTTTTCTTTGTAGAATGATATGGATTTCAGAAGTTAACTAAAGACTGTGTTTTGTATACTGTATACACTTCATTAAAGTCTGTTGCACTCGCGCATGCGAGCTCATCCTATTTAAAGTGTTTTTGAGTTTATTTATAAATAATTTATGTTCGTTTGAACTGGTGAATTTAGAACATAATGGCATATATACAACCTAAAATAAATTTCAGCTGCCTTCTATAGTTCCATTTTTTATTGGAACTCTCATTTTGAGTTAATCATAACTGACTGGACTGATCTGAGACTACTTTCACCCATTCTCAATATAAGGGCTCAAATAATGTCGCCTCATTTTCATTTAAAAGAAATACCACTGATGTAATTTTTAAATCAACATTATAAATAGTCATATAACAATAAATAAGAATTCATATAATTTTCGATCTGAAAGGGTACTTTAGGAGTTCCAAATTCAAATATAGTAGCCTATTTGAAATATACTTTACTGTCGCCGAGGCAAATATTATTCTGAATCCCGTCAGTGTTATATATAGTTTTGATTGTCAAGTAAAAAAATTCTGATAAGTTAAACCTTGTATCATATATATTTCTTTTCATAACAATAAATACATTTTCTTTGTGATAATAAATAATTTTTATTGTGCAATGTCCCTGTCGCTTAATTCTATTTCAACCACATTACAAGCAAACACAAAGATTATACACCTGATAGTTTTGTTCTCCTTTATTTATTGATGGGTTAAATTTGAAATTTCAAAGGATTAATTACTCCTACTTAGATAATGTAACATGAAAATGAACAATTTGAGCAACTTTTATAAATATGATTACGGAATGAAAGACATTTTCAATCGTAGAGATAAGAAAGAAATGTACGTTACCTATATTCTTCCATTAAGAATATATATTAAGTAGAAAATATGAGACGACTCTGAATAAGCAACCCCTTGTATCCTGTAAACTGGCAAAGACGTTTTGCTTAACACAATTAAAAATTATTTTTTACATGAAAAGTGATCATTTGAAATGTACGTTACTGAAATGTACGTTACCATGAAATTCGAATTAAGTGAATCTCGCACGAATTTTCATGTATTCTCATACTTTCACACACTCGAATGTGTACACAAAGGAAAGTTTCAAAGGTTGGAGGTCGGCTAAATCCAAAAATTAATGAAAAGGAACGTTTCTGCTTAGGAAAAAAAATATATTAAGGTCAATTATATGTAATATAATTTTGATACCTGGTATATATTTCTGAATACGAAACCTGTATGATGCATTTCTTATGATATGCAAGTTCAAATAGTATCAATATATTGCGTGTCTAACGTACGCTTGTGGAAGAGAATTGATTTTTATATTTGAAATGTACGTTACGTATGGTAACGTACATTTCACGTATTTCAAACTTACATTTTTTTTTTAATTTAGTCAATGAATTGCGTTTAAACGAGCGAAACAAAATTATCGTTACAATCCATTTGACAACTGGCCACATAATCCATCTAAATGCACCCCCAATCCTCGTCAATGTTTTAGACTGTTACCACATGCAAGAAAATTTATTTTTAAGTGTTTTAAATTCATCTTTGGCAACCTTTTTGCCGTTTGTTTACTTTTAATGTGCGACTTTTCGTTAATATTAATTTAATAGTTGTTGATAATTTATATAATTAATTAAAACAATGTATGCAAGGCTTATAATTGGTAAAAAAAAAACAAAAAAAAAAGAAAGAAAGAAAAAGAAACAAAACAAATAACCCAGAACACAAGACGGTAACGTACATTTCAAATACTGAAAGGCACACAATACTCAGTTTTGTTTGAATCATTGCATTTTGGGTTATATTTTTCCAGATCTGCTGAAAAGCACGTATGTTTGTGATTTGAAAAACGATGTTGCAACATACTAAATGAAATTCTTAACAAACTGTCGATGGATATATCGGAATAGATTTATGTTAAGTTTCAATGACCAAACACGAACATTTGTTAGATCATTGCAAAATACGTCTGACTCTTATATTTTTTGTCTGTACCCTTGCACAAGGTAGAAGTAACTAGGCTACGACCTGTGTCAATTTCAGCGAAACAGCACAAAAGAATGGTAATGAACTGAGGTGGAGGGGACTCCCAATAATATGTAAAATGAACGTTACCGAAGTGACGTGACATTCATGTAGTTGATGACAAATAACCTCGTTTGTTACATTATGATTTCTTATATTAATGCCTTAAAACGCTTCATTGAAATGATTTTTATGTCAATAATTGCTTTTTTTCAATATTTTCTTATTACTAATTTACATATTATTACAAGCTTGAAATGTACGTTACCTACTCATATTCTGAGGCAATCGTGTCTTTATAGTGGTGATTGTGACATATAACACAATGTGATTACATAGAGAATCTTTTTGGAATTAAACTGAAACAAAACGATGAATTTTTGGATGAATTTTAAGCTTTTTATTGAACAGAAATTTATCTTGAAATGTACGTTACATTTACGTAGATTTCTAAATCGGCATGGATATATGTTAAAAAAGACAGTAACTACAAAATAGAATTTTACTACATGTACATGTTAGGTTCCAGTATCTATAGAAAATGACAAGATTCCAAACTGATCGCTCTTAACAAAACAGAGAGAGGAATTGAAAGCATATATTTAAAAAAATGTTTTTATACATCTGGATCAAAAAGTAACCTTTGTTTTTTGAAAGGAAAAATCAAACGCACGTTCGTATGTCGAGAAAATCTGTTGCTGACAGAGTTGGTAGGATGTGCTGGTGTTAAGATGAGATATTCCAATTGTTATTTGAATGACTACATTTTTTTTACATATCTTTTTGGACATTGAAGAAAGAGTAACGTACATTTCAAGCTACATTTCTGAATAAAATCACCCTCTTCTTTATCGTCTTGTCATTATTCAATGTATTATAATTTGATGAAAAAAACTGGAAACAAAATCTTCAGATACTTTCTTTTAAAGGTAATTGATAGAAAAATTGTTATCTTGAACTTCATTTTTTAAAAAATCAGAGAGGCATTTGTGCCCTTATTGAGAATGGGTGTTTGTTGGGTACTGGTCGGTACAGTATTTATTTAGCATTCATAAAACCATTGAGAGTTAGTTAATTTGGTTTTATTTTTTGTACATAATATCACTATTTGATCTATTGTCACAGTATAAGTTTTAAAGATTTCATTGCTTTTATAAAAAAAATTATAGGATGGAAATCATAGTAAACATCACATCGATTGCAATATTTTGAGAACTTAGATTATTATATGCGTCTAAAATCCTCTCCACTTTTTACAATGAGCCATAAATATCCAAAATAAATTTTAAAGGAACATTGAATTTGCATACGTACATAGTTATTGATAGCCAACAATCATAAGTGTGGAAAATGAAGTAAAGTTGATGTTCTATTTTTTTTATAAACATACAAAGATTGGCAACGAACTCGGAAAGAATACATAAGCAACGAAAACATTTAATTGCAATCACAATATAGTATTTTTTCGGTATTTCAGCTAACGCAAATACAAACTTTGGTTGAAATAAAAATATTCAACAATCTCACGAGTGTCAAAAAAACTTCTACGAAATACATAGCATAGCATGCATGCACAAGAGGAAAAAATAAAACCATCTTGTCCTCCTATTTTTTTTGGTCAAATGCTGACTGACGTTTTTCATACCAATTGTTATGCCATTATTTACACACGGGATTGTCGACTGATTTTTCCATTATTTCCCAACCATAACAAGTATCACACGGCGGATGTGTCCGGTCGGCAGGGCATGGTCACTCCTCCATGGCACCTGATCCTACCTATGATGTTCTGGAGGTCCGTGTTTGCTTTGCTCATATTTTGTATTGTTTTATTGACTTTGCGTTTGAGCACTCTTTAGTTAAAACTAAGTTTTTTTATATTTCAGTGCCATTTAAAATATTTGCTTAAAAATTGCAGTTGTGTATATAATTTGAAATCAAACATAAGGTGAAAGTTTTATTTCATTTTCAAAATTATAGCGAAAGTTATATTGTTTTGAAATTTTGACTTAAATCTGTTGTCAGTTTATGGCCTTGACCCTAGTCGTTATCTCCATATATTTCACATTCACACAATTTTTATTTATTAGAGGACATTTACCCCATTTTCGTTAAAAGTGTTCTTTAAAGTTTGTTCATAAACGAACATATATTTTGCTTTATAAAAATTATTAAAATATCAAACACTGATTGATCAAGTATGAATGCATGCAATATCTTAGAGGAGTTATTTTGACATTCATGAGATTGAAGACCCACTCTACTATAAAGTAAATTTTTTTACCTATATCTGCAAATTTGCTTTTTTACATAACAGAATTCATATCTTTCCGACAATATTAAATCACCAGTTATTCCAAGCCATATCACAACAAAATTCAATACCTAAACACTTCCTTCCCTTTATCATGCAACACCCTTGTCTGTATTCAGATTTTCTTTATGTGAAAAAAAACATTGACACTGTGGTACTTGTATTCTAAATATAATATCATTGAACCGTGGAAATAAAGATTGAAGCAATGCAAAAGATACTTAATAAGCCCGAAATTTGTTCTAAAGGAAGAATCTTGTACCTTGCTGGATAAATATACAAGGACGTTCAAAAATTACGACGACTTGTTGCACAGAAGAAACTATTTGACGACATACTTGGGCAAAATATCACACATTATATTAAAGAAACTTTACTTAATATATATTCTTTAAAATTTCATATCAAAATACCGTAAATTGAAATCAATTTTGGGTGATATAACAGAACATAATATTAAGTCATGGTGCAGTTAAACCTACATTTCACGGGCTTCATAAAAAAGTGTGAGCTTTTATTTCATCAACATTTTCCCTGAGAGTTCGATGCTGTACAGTTTAAGTTACCTTTTCTACTGAGCATTAACATCCACATACATGTACCATTTCGTGTCAATAGCTTATTCTTTTTTGCTTCTGTAAGACTGCACGATGTTTATCAATTGATGGCATGCTAACATTCTTTACATGAATGCAACATATTTTTGTATTCTATTTAATATTTTCTGATTACCTCGCAGCCAATTAAGGATATAGAAAAAGATACGGGGCCTATTTTTTTCGGGAAATATTTAAAATGACCTAACACAAAAATATCAGTACTCCAAATTACAAAAAAATAAAATGATTTGCTATTTTAAACAGTTACAATGTAGATAGCTTTCGACTACATTAAAACTTACTATCACTCTTAAAATATCGATTTATTAGGACCATTCCAGTGCGATTTTATAAATTTGCATAGAAATACCACAGTACTTTATCACTTATTTAGGTAATTAATGAGAAGTGCTATGACGTTAGTACTGTTAAGTCCAACACAGCATGATAACAATGCAGCTGTGAATGTGACCTTATACATGTATCTACATTTTATACAATAAAAAAGCATTTTGTTATCAAATGAAATATTATTTGCAGATATGTAAGTGACCATTGCCTTAGATGCTATGTCTGTTTTACGTTTTTATATATATATATATATATATATATATATATATATATATATATATCCTCATTTTGTCCTTATTAAGAGAAACAGTACTGTCGTATTTCTATGCAGATTAATTAGAGCGTAGTGGAAGGGTCCTAATAATTCGATATTTTGCAAGTTCACACACTTAACGGATAATGCCAATCTTTTACACATAAACTAAAGAAGTATTAACTACCGGTACTTTAAAAATGCTGCGAACCTGATGAAATGTATTATAGGTTCGCATCATTTTTCATAAACTACACAGAGATGAAAAGAATTATCAGTTAAATCACACTTAGATCCTGAACTTTGTAATGCCTTTGTAATATTGCAATTCGTAGACTTATAACATCAAACTTGAAAGTTGATAAGAAAAAAAGCATCTGTATAATTGTCTTGAACATGTAGAACTGAATCATATTTTGTTTGTCCGATATAAATAAACACCTGAAAAGAATCAGACTTCCTTGTAAAGATTTTTTTATATCAATTTGAGTTATTCGACAGTATTTTAATTCCGCCGCTTGACTGTACTGCGATTCTAATTTAAGAGATCCGTGTCGCTGTGCTCTATTTTTAAAGAGCACAGCGACACTTTTAAAGTTATATAATCGTTATCGTCAAATCTCACTTTTCCATTCATTGCTTCTTCTGAATTTGTTTTTTTTCCTCCATACAGTAAAACACTAAACCTAATTCCTATGGAACAAGTAAAATACTAAAAGTTTTAGAATGAGTTCAGAAAATGATTTTGGTCGGCTATAATTCTCTCCAAAGTGTTTGAACATTTTGATTTCAATTAAAGCGTTAAGTAAACTACATTCTGTCTGATTTTTATTAAAAAAACTATTTGTTAAACACAGAAAAAATATAACGAGAAGTATGTCTAGAAAAGAATATCAAAAGCATACTCACATGTACTTTTTCCCCTAAAATGTTTGATGTTGAATTAATTCTCCGTTAACATAAAGCAGTTT
>NW_026918006.1:0-13956 GCF_032062105.1 Saccostrea cuccullata | reverse complement strand
ATAAACAATTGTTTATGCACCGCCTTCTGCAAAGTAAATTGCGGACATCAGTCAATCGAACTGAAGTAATTTTAAACCTCTATAAATTAGATTCAACAATGTTTTAAAGAATGAAATATGATGGTAAAGAATAGTTATCAAGACCAATGAACAAATAAACGATAAAAATCGAAGGAAGAGAACACAAAGATTCATACAACCGTTGTAGATGGGATAAGGTGCCACTAGACGTATGACCAGCACCTTCTACAGTTATCATTTGCTTTAAGGTAATTGTCACGAGCGGGAAAAACGGTAAAATCCAAAGATATTTAGTATAAGAATAATAGTCTGGTAATCTGTATAAAAAGCGTCAGCCAACATTCGAACTAATGACAGATTGTATTTGCATAGGCCATTGCGTTGAACATAGAATTTACTAAATAATGACATTTATGGACAGATTGTTGATTATTGTATCATCAACTTATTCATCAGTAACCTGTGTGAATTTAGATATTGTTTGTACGTAGAATAAATTCTTGAGTATCGACTCAGATGACAGACATAAACATCTTATGAATAATGATTACTGCAAATAACAAAATTCTACATCAATTAAAAAATGACGTTTGACAGGCGATAAATAATTGATCTTGAATCAGGTAGATTTTGGGGGCGTTAACATAAAATTGGGTGTTTAACTGAAATGAGAACCCACTCTTTCTCTAAAGAGACTCACTCACAATATTTTATCGAAACGTTTCCATTAGTTGCTCCTTGTGGAATTCACTTAACTAACCATATATGAAGATGCTGCAAATCTTATACCGTCAAACACTGCAAGAGAGATAACACTTTTATTAGTAACAGATACATTACCAGTTTACATTAAGTATCTTAAGAAACATTCTTAATTAAAATTTCAAAGGAGATTGTAACTAAACTTTAATGCTTTATCAATCTTATTTGTGTTATTTAACATGATTTGAACATATAGGAATAGTTTATGGCCATTCAACTATATCCATGAGTAATTTTTAACTTGATGATGCTTTAAAGACCTTTAAAAGTTTGCATGATCTTTTTACAGAGGGGAAAACTGGTTTCTGATAGAAAGACATATTTAAAAACTGCATTTCTTTACTGACTTCCTCACCAAGAAACAATTTGAAAGAAATGGTTTTGATATCTCTAAAAGCAGGTCTTTTAAGAAATAAGTATTATTAAAAAGATGTTACGATAAATTACAGTGATAGGTGTAAAAAACATTGGTGTGCTTTATATAGCTGAAAAGGATTGATAAATTGTATATTGTTTAACGTCCTTCTCGAGAATTGTTCACTCATACGGAGACGCTGAAAAGGAAGAGTAGGATTTTAAAATTGCGAAATTTCCTTAACGACGTTCGATCCTGATATTTAAAGTCTTAAACTTTTTTTGCCAAGTATATTTTTAGTTTCTACATACATAGCTTAATTAAAATTCAAATAAAAAAATGAGGGTCAATACGCTTCTTTTGGCGCTACATTACATTTAATATGACCTTTTAGCACTGAAATTTGTGTCTTAATTATAAATTAAATTTTGGCGTTTTCCCTCCAATATTTTTATCCAATTAAAGCATGAAACAAAATGAACTCTTAGTCTGTTTGAAAAAAGGACACTTAAAAATTGTGACTAAGAAAAAGTTTTAAATTACTTCGCATAATCAATTATTTGACCTTTCTGCACTAATAAAAAGTGATTTTTCTGGCATTGAAAATTTAATAAGCAAGAAAATTAGTTTAAAGTTATAAACTGTTTCTGATTTTAAGCAAATAGGCCAAATTTATCTTGAATATCTAGAAAAGAAAATCAAAAGTGGGGGTATATAATGAAAATTTTAAGATATTACTAAAAAAGAGTCAATTTAATGTTAAAATTGCCTCACTTTTTCCAGGATTTTCAGAATATATTTATTATATTTGTCACTTTTCGTTGAAAGTATTCTTAACAAATAATTTAATACATATTTCAGAACCAGCATAACACATTTCATTGCAAAAAAAAGCTTTGTATGCAACCAGCATGGAAAAATAGGAATTTAGAATTTACAGTACTGTTATAGTTCAAAATGGAAAAACTGATCATTTTCGTCTAAAAAACCTTCCGCCACAAAATATAGTCCCTATCTTATTTCTACTTGAATGGAATTTAATCGCTGTTTTTTCATTGCATATAGTTAAATTTGCACTGTAAAATTCAGATTTAAAGTTAGAACTTAAAAATGATGCAGGATTTTATAAATAAAGGATCTGACCAAATTACGCTCAAAATCTCAGGATCGAACGTCCTTAATTGACCATATGTGAGGATTTTGCAAAACCCTTACAAGCATAACAGATACAATATCAATATATATTAATTATTTAAGAAACATTCACAATTAAAATTTGGATTGAAATGACATTATGATTAAATATTATGCTTTATGAATCTTATATGTTCTATTTAACATAAGTTGAATATATAGCAATATCTTATGGTCATTTAAAAATATCTATGAATATTTTTCAACCTGATGATGTTTTAAAGGCTTTTATAAGCTTGGTATCAATGAATTACATTATCAACCCCCTTATAAAAAGAATTTTAATCGAACAAGACAACTTTTGGCATGGTATCAAAACATTAATTAGTAACCAATCACTAAGGATCTTTTCTATGCATTCAAATAATTTAAGAATTTCATTGTCATTAATGTTAAATTGTAAAAAGTAGGCAGAATCAAAAAAGCTGACTCAAAACGGAATTGTTCAAATCATTGTAATTTCATATTATTTGTCATAAGATCGCTTGGTTTAATTCTAAAAATTGATCGAATTCAGAGCATACTCTTGGAATTCTTGAAAAAACATGATGAGACAAGAATGTCAACAGACTCATCTAAACTCGATACAATGACCTTGTCAGCAAATACAATTTATCATTGAGTCAAATGCTGACTGACGTTTTCCATACTAATTCTTAGTCCATTATTTATTACTGAATTGACGACCGGTCGGCAGTGGATGCGCACTCCTCCATTGCACTTGAAATAAAATATACAATGAAGTCAAATACTGTCTGACGTTTTTCATTCCAGTTGTAAGGGCATTATTTTCACAATAAATTGTCTACGAACTTTTTCACTATTTCCCGATCATGTCAAGAAACACAGCGGGTGTAGCTGTTTGGCAGGATCTCTCACTCCATTGAATACATTATCGCTCCTGCGATGCTTCAATGGCCCGTGTTTGTTTTATTCCTGCTTTGTATTCTTTAAATGGAATTTAGAGCTAGAACATCTCCCATATATTTCAAACTAGTATAGAGGGGGCTGAAAATGAGTGCCGAAAAATTTGTGTCACAACAACGTCTGTTATATTTGTATATATACTAGTAATGTATTTATCTTAATTTTTTAAAAAGTAGCTATCTGCATGTTAAACTGTTAATTATTATCTAAGTTGTGAAATCTTTTAAATTAATAATATACATAATCATCAAAAACCGCATCCCTTTTCCTCGCCAAGAAATCGACTTTTAAAGTATGCATGGTCTTTTTTCTGAGCTGAAAACTGGTTTCTGGTAGGAAGGTTTATTTAGAAACTGCCTTACCTTCACAACCTCTTAAAAAACTGCTAAAGAAAATATTGAAAGAGGCGGTTTAGATATCTGTAAAGATAGGTCTATTAACAAATACCAGTAAGTATTTTTATAGAAGACATTATAATAAATTTCAGTGATGTGTGTCAAAAATGGTGTGCTATTTGTAGCCAAAAAGGAAGAACAATTATTAAAACAAATAGAATCAGAGGGGGAACACTCACATTAATTTTGCAAGTAGAAGCCAGAGCTCCAAACAGGTCTTATACATGTCTTCCCTTTAGTAAACATGTCTGATGTTAAATAAATCTACCTTAAACAAGAGGCCCACGGGCCTTATAGGTCACCTGAGTATCATGTAACAACTTTCCAGTGATTGTATTTGGTTCGTGTTTTAATTCAAAAGCCATGAAATTCACAAATTTTGAAGGAGGCACCATTGCTTATCAAAGGGCAGATTTCAAAGCATTAATTTATTTTTAGTCAAAGTACCCCTCTGGTACCCCTGGCCCAGCGGCCCTGAAATTATCTATTTTGAAAGAGGCCCCTTTCTTCATTATAAGGCCAGCATTTTTTTATGTTTAGGTTAAGTTGAACATGAGAATAAAAAAGTCCCGAAGGAGAAGGAAATAAAAAAAAATTTTGATAAATCAATTATTAACATTTGTACATTCTTTTTTATGCTATTCTAATAGGCTCCTTACCACTGGACACATAATGTTTACAAATAGGAAACTATAACATTTAATTGCTTATTTCATCATCTGTCAGTTTGGGCCAGTTATATAAATTTTGTGATGTTGGTCAAAATATATTTTAAAAAATCAATTCTTTAAAAGTCTTTCAAAAAATTTCATTTTTTTAATATGTGTTAGGTGAATGTGTAGACACTGTTCTAAAACTTATTTGATGCCTAAAATTATAATTCCTATCATAAAACAGACGGAGTATTGGGGAGTAGGGTGAACATTTTTTCAATTAAGTGTAAAATAATTTTTCTGGCTGATACAAATGATACTACATGCCTGTATATATTTGTATATTCTTGCATTTTAATAGTTGAATTTTTTTTATTTCTTCAGGATATTGTTTATTTCTTCCTCAAATGGACTTAACTTCTCCCATAGTTTTATTCATTACATCTGATGCATAAGCAACCCTTTTCTGAAGAATGATGCTTAGACTGTAAGCTATAACAGAGACCTAAACAATGTCGCTGGCAATATGCAATAGCTACCACGGGCAGTTTAAAACCTGGGGGAGGAAAATAATTTACAGACAGATACTTTTGAAACGAATACATAATTATCTCACCAGCATGTCATTGTGCAACAAAGTCGTCAGCATTTTATTTGTCCTTTGAACGGGTGAAACGTTTTGAATGGCAGTCGTATCGATGAATTTTACACTAAACCAAGCTATCTTCTCAGATCTAGCTTTCTTTACCCGCCGTTTCATCTTAAAACCGGAAGTGCGAGTTCGTAAATTTGAAATCTCGATCACGACTCAAATTTGACATCGGAAAGAAAAAAAATTGTTTTAATTTTTTCTGAAAATTCAAAACCTTGAGCGGAGGGTTTGTAAAACTGAAAATAAAATAAATCCTGGCATTAAATATGTAATTAGATCATTAGTATATTAACCAGGAGCAAAGGATAAGATGCTCAAAGAATTCATGCATTTCACTATATAATCATTAGAGCCCCACCCTAAAACAAGAACCCCTGATTCTGGGGCCATAAAATTCACAATTTTGGTAGAGGCACTCTTGCTCATCATAACTATGTACTTAGTTAATTTATTTAATACCCAGGAGCAGAGAAGAAGATTTTCAAAGAATTCATGTATTTTCACTATATAATCAATAGAGCCCCGCCCTAACACCAGAACCTCTGACCTTAAGGGCCATAAAATTCACAATTTTGGTAGAGGCACTCTTGCTCATCATAACTATGTACTTAGTTGGTTTATTTAATTCCCAGGAGCAGATAATATTCTCGAAGAAATAATGCATTTTCACTACCTACTTATTTAGCCCCGCCCTAGCACTAGAACCCCTGACCCCAGGGCCATGAATTTCACAATTTTGGTAGAGGACTCATTGCTAATTACAATCATGCAAACAGTTTGACTGCTTGATGTCCAGGAGTAAAGAAGAAGACTTTTAAAGATTGCATTAATTTTAGTGGTTTTGGCCCCACCCCTCAGGCCCCAGGGGGGCAGGGACCATGAAATTCACAATTTTTGTTCCCCTTTACCCATAGATGCTGTATACCAAATTTGGCTGAAATTGGTTCAGTAGCTCCAGAGAAGAAGTTAAAAATGTTCAAAAGTTTACGAACGACGTACGACGTACGACGACAGACGAAAACGGATAGCAATAGGTCACCTGAGTTTACTCAGGTGACCTAAAAAAGGAAGATCTTTTATAGTCTTTTGTGTTAAATTGCCTTTAAGTAAAGTTCCGCATCTTTTCTGTGAGAGAAGCCCAAATGCCTTCCCCGAGTTAATTTGCTTGTGTCTGACATGTTGCTGCAAAAAAGCTTAGAAATATGAGGGAAATTTTGAAGAAACAAGCGTTTACAAAGCATAGTCATTCGTTAGATATCAGTAATTGTGGATGTTTTATTCATAATCACTAAAAATGAATCAAAGAATTTGAAGAATTTACAATTATTTGGTGTATTATGGATAGTGCTTTCCAAAAGTGTCCTTTGAGCATCCCTAAAAAGTGTATGCTGAGGTGTAAGGAACATTGGAATAAAAACTTAAGACATGTGTACAAGTTAACAGTGAATTCTTTTAAGGATAATAAATATAAAGTTTTACCCCTTGAGCTTTACTTATTGGACAAACCTCGTATGACATTATACATGTATAAAATTTCATTCTTATTATGAAGTCACACTTAAGAAAAGCAGCTGAAATGTCAGTTTTATAAACATCTATTCTGAATTTGAATATTGTATCATCACAGCTATTATTGTTTCACAGAAGTTAGAAAAAAGGTCTCGAATCTTTTAAGAAACTTGAAATTGAAATCCCGGGCGGTTAGTCTCTTTGATCATGTGATCTACATGTAATTTGAACTAATCAGAGAGATACAAATGGCAAAGTAAAATAATACAAAAAAGTGAATTCGTAATAAAGCAGAAAAAGTCGACAAGCAGTTAAGAGTCATAGATAGCAATGTACGCTGGCTTATTTATGACATTGCAAATAACATATGTCGAGAAAGAAAAACACTCAAAAAGTAAAGTACTCATTATCGAGACATTTACAATCAGCTTCAGGTCCTTCAGTCAAAATGATGGTTCTTAACTCAATCTGTTGCAACTGTGTATATCTAAAAGAGGAGAGTTTTAACATACAAACTATTTGTATTGTTTTTGTTTTAACAAGAGAAAAATCAGTAAGTGAACAATTCTTTAAAATTTGTTGAATTTTATTTATATGAAAGACATTTTATCATTTTTTTTTATTGATTATTTATATACTAGTATTGTTTTATATTTCATTTTGTTCGATTCACAATGCATGTGAGCAGTGACTTATGAACATTTTTTTCCGTTATGAATCTATACAGCGTACCAGTATTTATCAACTACTTCATCTTAACGAACGATTATGATAATTATAATCATTATACATGTAGATATTCTTCGTATTTACGAGAATTTGATTTTGATTAAAGAAATGATCATAGAAGTCTTGTTGTTGACGCTTTATTGCTGGCCATCGTTGGTGGAGGGAAAAACAAGATTGTCACCGCGTCCCAGTTTGGAAGATTTTCGGAAGGACTTTGTAAGTGTTGCCCACTGTAAAGACGAATAATGACCCCCATCGAATAATGACCGGGGGGTCATTTTTCAACGACAAAAAATGACCCCCACCCGTAGAAAAAAATCATTTTTTGTAGAAAAAGGGTCCTAGGGGGTCATTATTTTATATCACAGGAAGAAACGAGACCTTTCAGTTAAAATTGAAAGGCGGCTTTCAGTGACTTTTCAGTTGCCATTCAGCCACTGAATGGCAGGTACATTTCAGTGACCTTTCAGTTGCCTTTCAGTCATATTTCAGATACCTTTCAGTCACCATTCAGCGGACACATTTCAGTTATCTTTCAGTGACCTTTCCGTCAACTTTCAGTGACCTTTCCATCATCTTTCAGTGACCTTTCTGTCGTCTTTCAGTTACCTTTCCCTTATCTTTTAATACACATTTTAGTATCAAATCAGTGATTTTTTTTCACGGGCTTATTAATTTATAATCAGTAGTTTTTCCTTAAAAATATTTTGCATAAATTTATTATCCAATCTTAACTGTGTATTTGTTTCATTATTGTGATAAAGGTACCTAAAACTTGTAATTACGGTTAGATGTTCAGTTGTATTTCAAGTGTTTACCAAATGTTAAAAGACATATATGGCATATTTTTTTTTATACGTTCGGACTAACTAAAATAAGAAGAATCTTTCTATTTCTTTTGATACTTTAAAAAATGAAAAGACTCTTGTAAATTATACAATTTAAATCAATCGCGTTTCACAGACTTGGAATTAAATATCACACACATGTAGTTTAAAGTCAATTTAACCATAGAAACGAGGAGATATTTAAGGTCAAATTCGGCGAAAAATTTGATTTGAACGTATAAATATAGCAAATATCCTGTAAATCTACACTTGATCTTGTATTTTTTTTTTAGATCAGATATGTCGTATACTTACTGGTATAACTTTAAATTGCGATTATAGACTTTAAAAATATGGCATAACAATTATTTATTTATATGTTGCAAAAATCTACACTTGATCTTGTATTTTTTTTTTTAGATCAGATATGTCGTATACTTACTGGTATAACTTTAAATTGCGATTATAGACTTTAAAAATATGGCATAACAATTATTTATTTATATGTTGCAAAAAAAATGATAACAATTCAACAGAACTCGTAAAATTCAAAAAGTGTGGACTCATAAAATTCAAAACGGTATTTAATTTTCCAATTAGATTTAAAAAACAAAAAAATTCTTCAAGTGATAAAAGAATAATGATCCGATTCTCGAAGCAAAATTCAATAAAGTGTCATATGAGTTTGTCTATGTTTTTCTTTCTGTAAATCTCTAATTCGGTGATAAACATTTATTTAATAACTATTAAATTAATTAGAAATCAATCTGAATTAAAATTGGAGGCTATCGATCATAATGCGATTTTAATATAAACAAAGAAAATGTTATCTTATTTTTGCAGCTCTAATATAGATTTCATTGATATTATTGATATTATTACATGTAATACCTTTTCTGGAAGAACCTTGATATAAATTCCGTTTCTTAATTGTCAAAACCGCAGGGTATTTCAACTTTTGAAAGACATCATTAAAATCATTTTACAGGAATAGAATAAATCATTTATGTATGTTTCTTGTGGAAGAAACTTAATTTTGCAGATTATAGCTTTTTAAATGATACTGTTTAAAATAATTTGATAAATTTCTAGATCTAGAAATAGAGAGTTTAAAACGATCTCCGAGGAGAAGATTTCTTTGACAAGAACCATGAGAACAGGTGCCCGTCGCCGATAATTGTCATCATCCCGATAAGAGATGTGTATTTAATCAGTCTGTCCCCAAAATCCGCGCAATTAACATAGAATATACAAAATATATACAAGATATATACACATCGCAACTCCTCGATACAACAGGTGAACTGTGTTCCATTTCGATTTCTACAAATTGATTGATTTTACTTCCATTATTTTTTATTAAGAAGTCATAGCTCAATTGATAAGGTCATGGACTCGCACACTGGCGACCCGGGTTCGACTCTGGCATTGTGAATAATTTTTTTTTTCTTGCATTAATTTTTTTCTTCATTTTTTATTCGAAAATATATAAACTAAATGCTATTAAATCAGGAAAAAGTGAAATAAAATTTTTAAGTTAAAAAATAAGCTGATTATTTAATAAAAAGATGAACTGAATGATAACTGAAAGGTCACTGAAATGTACCTGCCATTCAGTCGACTGAATGATAACAGAATGATCAAGGAAAAGTCAAGGGAAAGGATCTTTTCAGTGACCTTTCAGTGACCATTCAGTGGGCATTCAGTTACCATTCCGTCGACTAAATAATGGAATTTCATCTTGTGTATGTTAGTCCTATAAAATAATGACCCCCATTGAAAAATGACCCCCTTTAAAGTGATACAAAATATACACTCTTTGATATCTTTTTTACAGCGAAACTAATTTTTACATTTTCTGTAACCAGAAAAATACAAAAAGTCGTATGAAATAATTAAGAGATTCACGTAGTCTTTCAATGCTAAAATTGTGTTTGAAAAAAGATTCTTTAATTGTCAAGTAAATAAAATTTCTTTTTAACATTCCTCATTATATTGTTTGCTTAAAGAATGATATTCCACTTGTTTTTAGAAATCAAACCAGGCAAAAATCATGTTTAAATACTCTTTAATAGGAAAAATTAAATTTTCCGTCATTTCAACTTTTAGTTTGTTTAAGTTTGGCAAATCCTATTTGACAATGAAAGAGGAAGAAATTTTTATCCCCCCCAAAAAAGAACATTACGTTAAATCAAAAAAAAAAAAAATAAATAAATGAAAAGCAAAAATATAAATAAAACTCTATACCTTTCAATAATTCTGAAAGAGGCTCTAGATAAAATATTGAAATGAAGTTAAGCCTTCACACAAGTACTATCATATCATAATTTTCTTCGCCATGATCAAAGCATACTTTAAATGTTGGTGGAGGTATACTTGAAAGTATTGTGGCAAAGTAACAGTTAAAAATTAGTAGAATAGTAGATTATTTTTTGCTTATTTTTAATTCCTTCTTATAGAAAAATAAAAGTAGGGTGGTTTTATTTTGCTTTTGTTCAATATCGACTTCCTCCTAAATAAGAAAGGGGGTGGAGTAAGTATAAAAGACCTAAAAATATGCTCTGTAAAGCTATGGGCTAGTGTAAAATACACAGTCATTCTAATGCAAAAACTATACATGTAGACATAAACTTTTGATTTAGCACACAGTATTCATTACATTTCTTTTAACGTAGAACCTACTTCGTATGACATCATAACTTGTAAATGTGTTAAACCTGTGCTAACCCATTAAGACGCCATAATTAATTCAATGCCACTTTTTCCAGTACTTGACAGCTTCAATAAAAATGGTAGAAAATACTGCATTTTGAAATTCATAGAATTCAATCATGCCAACATAATCTTGATTCAATTCATATATTTTTTGGTTTATAATGCTTAATGACAATATATTTCTGGAATAAGAGAAAATACGTAGGCACCTTTTATTTACTAGATCTAGACCTGAAGTTGACAAACCCAAGACTATCTACTATCTAGTGTAATGAAATTACAATGTACATACAACTTTCGTAATAATTTGAATGGTATGTAACCATTTTGAAGGAATGCATAAATCGTAAGAAATCTTTAGTTGCCAGCTACATTTTTTTGTATATAGTGTAATATCTTAATGAAATGTGTCTAAGTCAAAGATGTACGTGTTGTAGATCGTTTGATCGTGTGTACATTTTTGTGATATCTATAATGAAATGATGTGCATTCCATTTAACAATTATTTGTTACCTATTCATATTTTTGGTGTTTGATTACAATTTTTATATTAAATATGATCTTTTAAAAGAAAAAGTACAATTTCTGATAAATATTTAATCTGAAAGTAACCCCAAACAGTCATTTAATTATTAAATCACGTGTAAGTGCAAAAAAGGACAAGAATATGAGTATCGGTAAATAGCCTATCTTTCATTAGTTAGAGGGGAAAGGTATATATTTTAATCATTTTTTGTAATCATTTGGCTATGTTCTTCATCATATTGAAGATTGAAAACATTGTGACAAAGACGTCTAAAAAATATTTACAAATAATTGACTAAAAATAATAGAGTTCATTTGGGCTTAGGGCTTGATAAATCTTTTACTCTTTTAGATTCTGAATCATTGCATTTACCTTAAAATATAGCTATAATTGTATAATGTTATGAGATCAACATATCATCAGTTTATTCCCAATAAGCTCAGGTGAGCATTTTGGCCAATATGCTTCTTTATTTGCCCCCTAAAAATTTTAGTTTTAATCTACAGGGGGTCATTTTTCTACGGGGGTCATTTTTCTTCACGTGGGTTCTGCAAATTTTTAGGGAAGTGGCACTTTTTCTACGGGCAAAACGGTCATTTTTCTACGTCGAATAATGACCGGGGGTCATTTTTCGCTGTCGAAAAATGACCCCCGGTCATTATTCGATGGGGGTCATTATTCGTCTTTACACCCACACCTGCCAGGAAGTCGGGTTTATCAAGGGAAAATACAATAAGGGTAAATCTCTTCCTCTCTTCTCTTTTTTCCTCTCTCCATATTAATCCCCTATTTGTTTTAGTTTATCTAGATAAAAAAGGTTTTCAAAAGCTTAATATTCGTTGATATTTTTCTAAGGTGATCTTGTCGCTTTTCATGTGAAACTAAAGAAGCATTTTCAGAACGTGGCAACAGGATCCAAACTAAATCTATTGAAACAAATGTTGGCGAGGGATACAATTCCAAAACAGGAATTTTTACAGCTCCTCGATCGGGAAAGTACGTGTTCGACTGGACGGTTATGTCATTTCCAAATAAAGTGTCCGAAACCGCTTTGATGGTAAATGGAGTCAGAAAAGACGTAAATTACTGCCACGATATCAAAGCATGGCCTCACTGCAGCAAAACGACGATAGTGAACATGAATGCTGGAGATCTTGCCTGGGTTGCAGTTTCCTCCAGCAAAGCTGATGTGCAAAGCGGATATACAACATTCTTTGGATTTAGATTATAAAAAAAAATTCGACTGAATCAAATTAAAAATGATAAGCAGCAGATAATATACAAACACACAATAACACAGTATTTTTGTTTCATACCTCATTTTTCTCCTCATACAATAATTGGGAAGTTTTTTTATTTTTAAAGCTGCAATACGGCTGCAAATCTTGTGGTTTTTCATTCAAATAGGTAAAAAGTTGAAGTAAGCATTTTGAGAAAAATAAATATTCTCTCCTCATACAAAATTAACGTAATGTATCTGCCGGAAAATCAAGGATCGTACAACTTAGATCTGTTTACTTATACCACGTGAATTCTAAAATGACACGTGCATACAATGTAGAGTTTACAATTATAATTGGAATATTAGGTAAAAGCAATTCTCAGAATCAAATTATCTTAACTCTCCAGTAAATTAATAATAGTTAACATTTTAGTTTGTATTCAGACAAATTTAACATATTTAAGTACAAATGTTGACGTTTTGTGTATTTGGGTGCAGGTGAAAGGAAAATCCACCAAATCATACGTCATCGCGGCAAAATGTCAAACAAAATATCTTTCTACAGTTCTAATACAATTTGCACTTCAAATGGCAATAATTTTTACATATCATAAGTGCATTTTTATGTTGAGTTTACACTGATTTTTTTTTCTTTGAAAGCCACGGAGATACGAGAAATGATAGCATGTATCAACAATCCTGGAGGAGCCCCACCTGAATGTCGCCGAGATCCCATTTCTTCTTCATGAAATGATTACATTAATCTCCCAACTAAATTTTTGTCAGGAAAGTTGCTTTTTAATCTCAAGCCCTTTTTATACCCCCCGCTTGAAAAGCGGGAGGGTATATAGTAATAGTTAATTCCGTCCGTCTGTACGTCCGTCCGTCTGTCCGTCCGTCCGTCTGTTACGCTTTGGGGTACCCATCTCTTATCCGCAAGTCCTCTCACACCACTGAATGAAATTTGATGAAACTTTTACAGAATCTTTATTACATATTGCCATTGTGCACCTCCTATTTTACTTTTTGATCCGACACATATTTTGGGTCTCCCGGCCACAGCAAAACATGGACTTTGTCATTATAACTATATGGAGGCGGGGGGTATCATTTAGTGAGCTCATCGCTCACAGTACCTCTAGTTTGGTTTTGTTTTCCGTTTTGGTCGACTTTGTCAATGTAGCAGGCCTACCGGGCTTCACTCTCTTACCATGCTGTTTTGTTTATGAAAACTATACGCATGCGTGTATAGCATAGAATGTGGAACCTCGAACACGTTGCGATGTATATATTTATGTACCATAAATAATTATCAACTTCAATGAAATAATCAGAATTATTTACTTATGAAATTTGTAATTTTCTGAAAGTGTATAAATTTATGAGTATGAAAAAATTGCAGATCCTATCGGAAAATTTTAACAAGTCTGCGTTTGAAGAGATACGTCGTATTGTCACTTTAAATGTCT